>NC_058131.1:505808009-505827977 GCF_016433145.1 Gracilinanus agilis | reverse complement strand
TATATATATATATGCATATATACACACACACATATGTGTATATATAGATATATAATGCTTTTTAATCACAAAGCTCTGGTTGATTTGGCTTTGACAACAGGCTCTGAGGACCCTGCGCCCCACCCCACCTTCATCTCTTCTTTCAACTCCATTTCAAATAAACATTTTTTACAGGATAGACACTTAATTTAATCCTATAAGAACCAGAAAGATTAAGACTTGATCCCTACCCTGAAAAACCAAATAATCTTGAAAGGAAGCTAAAACAAGGCTACAAATAAGTTCTTCAGTGGTCTTTCAATCATGTCTGACTATTTGTGACTCCATTTGGGGTTTCCTTGGCAAAGATACCAGAGTAGTTTGCCACTTTCTTCTCTAGCTCATTTTACAGATGAGGAAATTGAGGCAAACAGGATTAAGTGACTTGCCCAGGGTCACGTAGCTAGATAAATATGTGACGCTGGATGAGAACTGAGATCTTCCTGATTTTAGGCCTGATGTTCTATCCACTGTACCCCCTAGCCCAGGGCAGAGAGAAGAAATGAAATGGAAGACCAGGGCCCTCAACTCTAGACTTAACTTAGGAGGAAATATTTGAGTGGAAAGAGAAAGGGAGTGGGAAAAGGATTTTTTTAATGGTCTGAGTTGATATAAAAAAGTTTGGGAAGAACGTGTACATCTACATGTGCTTGTGTGTATGCGTATGTGTACGTGTGTGTTTATTTAACAGAGGATTTAAGTCACAGACAAGCCACATTGTATACTACCTCAAGTCTTACACACACCAAAAAAAAAAAAAAAACTCCACCCAGAACTTTTATTTGAACAAATTTTCATCATAATTAGGGAAGAAGTATTGTAAAATGTAACATAGAATAATACAGAATAAAGCAGCTCAGGGAACCGACTGCTCCTGATCTGAAGGAGTGGTGGCTGCTAATGGTTTGCTCCCTTCCTTACAACTTCCTTTGGCTGCCCTCCAAGCAGGGAAGATGGACAATGCCCACCCAGTCAGTCATTTGTATGACAAACCTTTGCTACATACCTATGAGGCCCTGCATTTAGAGAAGAATAAAGATGATTATTGTTGTTAATAACGATAATAATTCATCTTTCAATAACACTGTAAGGTTTGCAAAGCATTTTCCAATCAATAACTTTGTGAGGAAGGCAAGTGTATCATTGTCCTCATTTTTGCAGATGAGGAAACTGAGGCTTAGGGACATGAAGAAACTTATTTAAGGACACACAGCTAATAAAATGTCAGTCAGAATTGATACCAAGGTCCCCATTTTTCAGGTCAGTGTTCTTTTCAGCACAACACATTGCTAACACAGAATAAGAGAGTATCTCTGCTCTTGAGGATGTGGTTTAGTTGGGAAAGATGAAATCAAAACCATAATAATTACAAGTGGGATGGGGCTGGATCAGCGATGTGACTGAAATAGAGAACCCAAGTGAGGAAACTCTACCAGGTAGATCAGCACCTTCTTTGCAGTTAGAGAGTGACCAAGAACTCTAAAAAGTGACTTGGCCAGGGTTATATAGCCAGTATGGTTCATGGATAGAACTTGAACTCAAGCCTTGTTGGCTTGAAGTCAACTCTACCCATTATACCACCTATCTCACACCTTGTGTGTAGAGCACACAAGGATATGATACCTGCCTTCAAGTTAGGCTCTCTATCAACTATGACACATTAATATATAAATTAGAATGTAATGAATGGAGGCAGCTAGACAGCTAAGTGGATGGAGTTGGGAAATCCTGGATTCAAATTTGGCCTCAGATACTTCTTAGCTGTGTGACCCTGGGCAAGTCACTTAACCCCAATCACTTAGCCCTTACCATTCTTCTGCCTTTGAATCAATACTTAGCCTCAATTCTCAGACAGAAGGGAAGAAAAAAAAGGAATGACTGGATGGCTGGATAGAATACGAAGCCTAGACTAATCTGATCCTAAGCCAGTTAGAAATATATGGACAATGCAAGTTTGCTGTTGTTTGGTCTTCTCTGACTCTTCTTTATTGCTTTTTGGGAGTGTTTTCTTGGCAAATAAATAATTTTACCTCTGTTTTCCTCACTTGCAAAGAATCAGGTGTGGACTAGATTATTTATAAGACCTGTTAGAATTTTAACATCTTATATCTTCTGCTCCAACTTTCTATACTGTAAAGTCACTTTCAACAATAATGTGCCAAGTTCCAATAGTATGTATTCTAAGTTTCCTGCCATCTTTTAACATTCTACCTCTTCCAGATCTAAAGTTTTATGTTTTGTTTTCTATAATTTTGTAATTCTAAGGGAAAGGAAGAACAGTGAGCATAGGCTAAAGTAACTAGGGGAGGTTTCACAGAAGAAACTACACATAGATAAAATCCTATGAGACAGATGTTTCTTTTTCACTCCCAGGAATTTATATTGGATAAAATGATGACCCAAAAATTAGCTGAATCTCGAATGCTATGGATTGGAGAACCAATAATTGGTTACCGGCAGAAGATCCAAGAACAAAGCAAAGGGAAACTAAGAGACAGAATTTCATATCAAGATTCTTCTAGATCCTCTTTAAGCAAAATAACTATTCCCCAAGAAGGTGAAGTTATACTACCCACTTCACAAGGTCACTGCCTCAAGCCCCTGAACCTCCCCAAGAGCCAAGAGGTCCAAGATCCTGTTCTTCCCTTTCCTCGGGGCCATAGTTTAGGCTATCCAATGCCTACTCGGGGCCATTCTAAAGTCTGCCCAGTTGAACAAGTCAAGACACTTGAAGAAAGACTCTCAAAAGCCAAAAGTAATCACCTTTTCTAGGTAATAATAAATTGGGGGTTCAGTCTTGGATCAAAATATCTTTCTGTTCCAATGAAAGAAGTCAGAAAAGCAGTATAGAAGTGGAGAAGATTTGGGAGGCCCAAGTTCTAGTCCCCCCTCCTTCCCCCAACCAGAACCCAAACAAATCTGACTCACTTAAATCCAATTCACACACATCATCACCCAGTAATGTCACTGGTCTTCTCCAAAAATGAAAGATGCACAAAAACTTCCCCTAGTAACAGTCAGTCGGTAGTCAGATTTGATAACCCTTAAGTTTCCTTCTATCTCGAGAGCACTGAGAAGTACCTTGCCCATTGTTACATAGCTAGGATGGTTCAAAGGTAGAACTTGAACTCAAGTCTTATTGGCTTGAAGTCAACTTTTTACCATCTTCCTCCATATCTCCTAAGGTGTGAAGAACAGAAGGGTTTGATACCTGCCTTCAAGAATGACTCTCTATCCACTAGGTCACACTAAAATAGAAATTATAACACAGATATAAATATATGTTATAGTTAATATATTGTAAAAACATATTGTAATATAGAATGTAAATATAAATTAGAATATAGTCCTTGTCAAGAATCTCATCCTTTAGAAGGTTGCCTTTGGGTATTAATAAATTTGTAAAATAATTAGAAGAGAAGTAACCTACCTGAGCCAGAGTGAATGATATTGATGAGATGCCCTATGAATCTGGCATGGGAGGACTTGGTCCTTCCTAGAGAAAGCTGGCCTCTTGCTAAGGAGCCCCCAGTAATAGGGCTGCTGAAGAATTTCCCATCATAGATATGGAGAGCTGCCTCAGAGTTATTTTGACAGATGTGTGGCTGATTGGGAATGTCCGACTGAGTCATGGGACCTCCCTTTTACCACCCTTAGAAAAGGATAATCCAAGTTGCCTCATTCACAAGGGGCTGGCAGTGGAGAAGGGAGAAGAGGACCCAAAAAGACTTCAATTCAGAGAGTGGAGCATCAAGTTAACTCCCTCATCCCATTCTGATAGCGCCTAGAATACTAATCTCTCTCCTTCCAACTTTGTATCCTGAATGTTATTTCTAAGGTGTCCCTGAAGGCCAGCTATGGAATGAAAATATCACTGAGGAGCTGAGAACGAGAATACCTGGGTTCTTGTCCTGGCTCTAATACTAAACAGCTGTGTAACCTTGAGCGAATCATTACTTCTCTAGGTCTCCATTTCCTCTGGGGCTAGATAAATTATCTCTAAGGAGATCATGCCACCTATATCTCACAGGTATTCTTGATTCTGTGTTCTAAGACTCCCTTCAAGCTCTGACATTGAATTCTTGCAGGATTCTACACTTTTCCTGATTGTTTCTTAGGTGCTTTCCCAAAAATCTTTGGGAGCCTGGGGGAGGAAAATACTTCTACCATACTTCATGCTTCTTTACACAAACTCCATTGGGGTTAAGAGTCAGACTAGGGGTTAACCAGTTGAGATGCAGTGCTATAGGAATTTAGAGGGAGACATCACATCTGACTGGGAGGACTGGGGACACAATAACATGAGCTGAGTTATGAAGGTAGTTTAGAATTTCAGCAAATAAAGATGAAATCAGTAAAGTTCGAAAGTCTTTGTGTTCAGTTACTTAGGCTGCTTCTCCCATATTGTCACACTGTTCCTAACTGGCCACCAGAACTCCAAAACACATTGCATTTGAAGTCAGAGGACCTGCGCTCAAATCTCTGCTCACCCACTTAATTTCACATGTGAGTATGGGAAGTCATTTAATTTGACCAAGTCTTAGTCTCCCAGACTGTAAAATTAAAGAGTTAGGTGGACAACTCGAAATCCATGATCCTCCATTCTCCATCACATGATGACTGTCCCTGGAGAAAAATTGGGATACACCTAGAGATGAATGCTTTCAGCTGGTGAGTAAATATTAGCCAAGCTGTATGCCAGCAAATACCACACAGAAGAAATAAACATAAGGAAGCACCAATTCCAAAGGGATGTCCAGTCTAGCAAGGGAAAGGAGAATTTTATGATATGACCAATAAAGGGCAACATGCAGAAAAGAGAAATAAGAATAGGGCTGTAGGAATTCATAGGGAGACACTATGTCTAGCTGAAAGGATTGGGGAGACAATAATATGTGAGGCGAGTTGGAAAGGCGGTTTAGAATTTCAACAAATAAAATAAGAAGAACCTAGTACAGCATAATAAAAGAAACAGAAACAAAGAGTCCAGTTTGACTGATGAGAGAGGTGCATGTAGGAGAGGCCAGTGGGAAATAAGGATGAAAAGGCAGAATGCACCAAATTGAAGAGGGCTTTAAATGCCAGGTTAAGGAGTCTGTATTTTATTATGTTATCAATGGGATGCTCTAGAATAGTGATTCCCAAAGTGGGTGCTACCGCCCCCTGGTGGGTGCTGCAGCAATCTAGGGAGACGGTGATGGCCACACTTTTTTTGTATTACATTCTATTCTGAGTTCAATAAATAGTTTCATAATTTCCAGGGGGCTAAGTAATATTTTTTCTGGAAAGGGGGCGGTAGGCCAAAAAAGTTTGGGAACCACTGCTCTAGAAGCTCAAATGTACAAATGAATGAAGGAAAAATTATTTTAAAACTTATACTGTGTGACATACATTGTACTAAGCCCTGAGGATACAAATAGAAAATCCATCTCTGTCTCCTTTCCTCCCCACCCCCCTGTATGTGTGTGTGTCTCTCTCTATCACTCTCTGTGTCTCTGTGTGTGTTTCCTCTCCCTCTCTCCTTCCTTTCTATTTCTTCTTGTCCCTTTCTTTGTCTTTTCTACTGCCTGTCTATGTTTGAGTGTCTGAGTCACTCTCTAAGGTGATCTTTGTCTCTTTCCCCTCTCCCTTTCATTGTTCTCCTCCTTCGTTTTACTAAGCCCTCTTGTAGGTGATCAAAATATATTTTATATAGTTTTTAAATATTTTTACTTATTTTAAATGGACCGTATTTATGAGTAAATGCTTTTCATTTTAAAATCAGGTGTGTTTTATCTCCTACATATTCCTCTATCAAAAAAAGAAGACTATATCTTAAAATAAGTTATTCAACTGAGGTCATACTTTGTGGTCCTAATAAGATGTAAGTTAAGTTAGCTGAAGTCAGAGACTCACCTTTTTCTGTCTTCCTGTCCTCAATGCCTGGTTCAGTAAAAAACTTAATAAATGTTGCTTGCATTGAATCATATGTACATATATATTTGTATATGTTGTTCAATCATGTCCAACTCTTCTTGACCACACAGCCTCATAGCACGCCAAACTATCCATAGATTTTCTTGGCAGACACTGGTATGGTTTGCCATTTTCTTATCCAGAAGATTAAGGCAAAGAGGTTAAGTGGCTTGCCCAGGGTCACACAGCTAGTAATTGTTGAGGCCAAACTTGAACTCAGGTCTTCCTGACTCCAGGTTCAACATTCCACTGAGCCACCCAGCTGCCCTTAGATGATATATTTTTTAAAATAGTATCAATCTACTACTACTCAAAATACTGCTACTCAAAAATTTTTTCAGTTATTAATCACTTTATATTTTGTCTTTATAATGACTATAGCAAAAAAATCCCATTTCATGTAAATAGCAATAAATCTCATATCATTTTGTATGATAAACCAGAAAACTATCTATTCACTTGTAGCCAAAGCATAAGATTGTCAGGTTCAAACTCTGGTTTCAATGTGCTATCATAAGTTACATGTCTATTAACCAATCCTTCTTGTTCAACTGGAGTAAAACCAAATGTATCACATTTCCACCCATGGCAAGTGAGTTTCTTATATAGTAATACTTGGAAATATCTAGATCTTTAAAATAAGAAAAAAAAAGAATTGCTTCTACAGACTAGTCAAGTAATTAATAAATGTCTTTATTTCCTGTCATTTGATTTCCTCAGTAGATAATCTTAAAATGAAAAATATAAAAATGTAATTTGTACATTTATTATCTTTGATTCTTTTTTCACAAATTCAGCCTTTTCTGGATCAGTATATGAATTTGAGAACTTTGCATTAATTTATCAAAATGCTCATTTTCCCCAAAAAAAATACCCATCACATGTACAAGTTTCAAGAGGAAATTTTCATTATAAAATGAATTTATTTCATATTCAGAATTATTACCAAGAAAAAGTGTAATTTCCTTTTTTAACTAAAACATCATTCAAAGTCCTTTGGCATGAGAAAGTCAGCATGTTTCACAATAGCATATGAGTGTCCTATGTTAGCCCCTCATAATATTTGCAAGGATATTTATTTCTCATTAGATATTTATTTCTCTTTCTCTTTAGTAGACTGTTTTTTAAAGTTAATTATTCTTGTAAATCAGCTTGGAAAATCATATGAAGTTTATATTTATTATTGTTATTATTATTATTATTATTTTTAAATCATAGTAGGCATTTTTTCCTCTCACTGTCAGGTTCTCATACAGGTAATGTGGACAAAGGGAGGGCAGGATGAAGGGAGAATGGTGGGGGGGCCAAAGGTTATGACCAAACCCACCAGGAAATACAGGGGAATAATGCTCTGCTCGGAAGCCCCTAGTCCTTCTGGGCAAGAAATCAGTGGCATAGTGTGTGCCTGCTCCTGTCCCTCCTCACAGGTATACCTTGCCAGGACAGGGGAGAGTTTGTGCAGCAGGCCTCAAAGGAATTCAAACAAAACCAAAACAAATGACAGACATTTAAATGAAAATCCAAATCTTTGAGAGAGAGAGAGAGAGAGAGAGAGAGAGAGAGAGAGAGAGAGAGAGAATCCCGCAAAGCTCAAGCTTTGACTTTTTTTCTCACTTTGGAAAAATATTAAGCCTCAAGTCTCCCCCACCTCCAAAAAACAAAGCTCTAGGAACATGATGCTCCCATCTGGACATGAGGTGTAGTCACAACATGGGAGTGGGGGTCTCTAGGCTGGAGGAGGGATGATCAGTGAGGTCCTGGCTTTCCCTACTGGGAGCAGGATTTGGGAGGGGACACAGATGGTAAAAGTGGGGAACAGGCTATGGAGGGAAGAACAGAAAGGGGTGGGGGGGGGCAGAGCCCAGACAGCTCAGTCCATCAGTAAAAAAAGAAACATGTGATTTAATAAAATAAAATCCATTGTAATGGCCCCATAGGGAGGGAGCTTGGGAGGGAAGAGAAGGCTCCCACCCCCATGCCCCCAGTCCTGGCATCTATTTGTCCCCCAGGAGGGATGTATGGCCACTGGGGTGGCGGCAGCAGCAGCAGCAATGAGCTCAAGAGGGGAGGAGGATCTGAGTGGGCCCCAGGGGTACTGGATAGGGCCATATTTTTAACCAACATCTGTAGACCTGCACTTCATCTTGGTAGTCTCTGAGTTCTTTCAATTCAAAATCTGGTACAATTCTCCCATAAGAGATCATTTTCAATGAAAAATCCATCAATTATATTAAAACTTCTCTAGTATTGCCATCAATACATTTGCAAAGTAACAAATTTTTCCTAACTACAGTTTCGATAACATATTATATATAATCAAATGAACTTTTTTAACTACTTTGATTTTCTCCCCTTGAATTGCAAAATAAGATGATTTTAGTTTCTCAGTTAATTAATTGCAAAGGTCTTCAGACGTATGAGCAATTATCATTATCACTATATTAACTACAAAAGGAACCACTTGAAGCTACTTTGTATGATTCATGCATTTCAACCACATCAGTAGCTACAGAGAGCATCAGCATCTCTCCTATTAAATAAGGCTTTATACCAGTGATGGCAAATGTTTTAGAGACTGAATGCCCAAACTGCAACCCTCACACTGCCTGTGAGTTCTCCCACCCCCACCTTACTCCAGACAGGGGAGGGAGGAAGCGCTCCCATTGGGCTGCTGGGCAGAGGGGTGGGTCATGGGAGAAATGTGCTCAGGCACATGGAGAGGAGGAGGGGAGCAGCCTCCTCTGGCATACATCCCATAGGTTTGCCAACATGGCTTTATATACATAGTAGTTCTATAAGAAAAATATATATGATACCAGTAATCTTTTTGGTGTCACATATTTTTTAAATTTATTTTTCTTATTGAAAGTACATCATTTTTCTCTTGAAAATTTCTATTATCTGCCAAAATATTCTGCAGGTACATTTATTTACAACCTTAAGCATAATGATCTTTTCATCTCCATCGATCATATTATTTGTGGGGAAAACTAGATGACTCAGTGGATTCAAATCTGACCTCAGACACTTCCTATTTGTGGGACTCTGGGTGAGTCCCCTCATCGCTCTTTTGCCTTAGAATCAATACATAGTATTGATTCTAAAATGGAAGGTAAGGGTTAAAAAAAATAGTATTTGTGAATCATAATGACAAATATAGTGGGTCATATTTTCTGAATTAGGGTCTTTTATTCTGTATTTTAGGACAGTGAGAAAGGGCAATAGATAGAGCACCAGGATTAGAATAAGGAACATTCATCTTCATGAGTTCAAATCCAGCCTCAGACCCTTACTAACTATGACCTGGTCAAGTTGCATTACCTTTTTTGCCTCAGTTTCCTCATTTCTAAGTAAGCTGGAAAAGGAAATGGCAAACCACTCCACTATCTCTGCCAAGAAAACCATCACAAAAAGTCAAATACAGTTGAAGCAAATGAACAACAAAAACTTTGTTTCTCTACTTCAAATATCCTATTTTCTTTATATTAAATTTATATTATATCTTTATATTTATATTTCAGCTTCTCTAGCATATTTTTTCCTGACATCGGTTATATATTTGTCAGTCACCAAAGGTTGTTATCTCATTTTTTAATATCGGAGACAAAAATTAAGAAAGTTAAATTACTGAAAGTTTCAGGGACAGCTAGGTGGCTCAGTGGATTCAGAGCTAGGCCTAATGATGGGAGGTCCTAGGTTCAAATTTGGCCTCAGACACTTCCCAGCTGTGTGACCCTGGGCAAGTCACTTGACCTCCACTAGCCCTTACCACTCTTCTGCCTTGGAGCCAATACACAGTATTGACTCCAAGACAGAAGGTGAGGGTTTAAAGAAAAAGTTTCAGACAATTGCCTATAACCATTCTCAAGTTGTTTCCATTTTTTCAAAGCTGAAGAATTTTTCTTTTTTAACCAGTACTTGTAGACCTGTACTTGATCCTGGCTTTGGCTGAGTTCTTTCGGTTCAAAGCTTGGTACGATTCTCCCATATGACATCATTTTCAATTAAAAATCCATCAATGACGTGACATAGCCATCAAAACATTGGCCTTTTTGCCAAAACCAAAGGCATTTCAAAATGTCAAATCTATTATGATACATTGAACTTCCACACAGATTATTTCATTATGAGTTCATATACTTTGTGTTCAAATGTAACAAACACTGCTACCACACGTGTCATCTGTGTCATGAGTCTAAGCTAACTGACAGCAACAGGGGCAGATTCATACCCATGTCAAGATTAGACACGGACCAACTTGAGAGGGACTTCTTTTGCACATACTTTGTTAAGTAATCTCTGTACCCTAGTTATTGTCCTTCAGAAAATATTTTCCATGTCAGCTTCACTTTAAATGATTTTGAATTAAATTTCATTTTCACTGGGAAAAACAAATGTATTTATAAAAGTGTTGTGCTCAAAATTATCCTGTCAATTTGGCCACTGAACGGGACATACATCACCCTCACCACTGCCACCACACCCAAAGAGATTCTTTTCTAACCCAGGGAATTGCCCTACTCTTTGGAAAACTCATTAGTGAAAGGGGGGGGGGGGGGGGCGGGAGATTTAAGTGCTGGACCTGAACCTATGATTCCACCAGTGTATGGAATTCCTGATGAGGGAACCACACTCCCTCCCCCGATGTAGATCAACAATTTCTCTATAATGTATAATGTTTAAATGAATTGGCTAGAACAACAAACTTGATTTTGTCAGAAGCAAGATCTCGAGGCATCTTAACTTTAAGCTCAATTCTTTATCCACTAACAAAAGACAGAGGGAGCCAATGATTGTGGTAGTGCCTCTTCTATTGCGATTATTAGACTAAACAATATTGGGGAAATTGTCCTTCGAGTGTATCTGTCAACCCAGAAACAAGAGATAGGATGAGGAGATTTGGAAATTCACATCTTACTGGGTATAGGCTTTCAGTTACTCCAGAGCTGTACTTTAAAATAAATAAGCAAACAAACAAACAAGAAACTCTTTTGATTTCACTTCAGGAAATGCAAATTCATTAAAATCCCTATGTAATGAATTCTTTACACGGGCAGAAGAAGGAGCTCAAAACTGGGCACCTCTGTAGGAGAGGGAACAAATGAGTTTTTATTGGAATATCTTTATCCCTAAACTAGAAACATGGAATTCCATAAAGTCTCTAGGAGAGGAAGGTTGATGCAATGCATGAATTGGCTACATCTTGTTCACATTTAAGCAAGGATTGAATTGGCAAAGCCTAAGCTTTGGTCACCATCTGGTGGTCTATAAAGATATAGCTCCCTGCACGACAGCTCTCTTCATTCAGTCATGTCTGACTCTTTGTGCCCCTGTCTGGGGTTTTCTTGGCAAAGATATTGCGGTGCTCTGCCTTCCTTCTCTAGCTCATATTATAGATGAGGAAACTGAGGCAAACAAGATGAAGTGACTTGTCCAGAGTCACACAACTAAAAGATATCTGAGGCTGGATTTGAATTCAAGATGAGTCTTCCTGACTACAAGCCCAACACTCTCTCGACTACGCCACTTAGCTGCCTCACAACACTAAACTGCTAGATAAAACATTGCCCCTTCTCTCCTCACCCCCTCTCATGAATTTCCCAGGACCCACCTTGGAATTTGTTCACTTTTGCTATGGAGGACATTGTTTTCCATGGGTTTATAGTGGTTAAAGAATGACTTTATTGAGTAAGTTTAATTTCAAGATATGTTATATTAGCGTGGCTCCATTAGTACTCTGATTCCCACTCCAATGTTTTATCATGGCATGGAGGTGATCCTAGTTTCTCAAAGGCTATTGAAATATCTTCATCTCTATCCAGCAAATCAAAAGCTCTGGCAGGTTCTTTCATTCCGAAAAGGCTTCGATTATCATCCCAGCAACAGACTTAAGTCTGTTTTCTGTGAATAAGCCTTAGTTAAGTATAAACAAGCCAGGAGGCTGGCCATTTTGGTGAGGAATTCTTTAACCTTGGTGACTCATGAAACAAAGGAAAAGCCAAAGTGGCCTGGAGTCCATCCTGAGTGGACCTATTGCTATGTCTGCAGTGATGAATATTAGAAAATGGGGAAGAAGGTCCTAAGAATCACCTGGAGTTTTTAGATTACATGTAAAATGTAACAGCTATTGGGTACGCTAAATGTGAAATCATTGTCCCATCAATGAATGACCAAGTTTGGAAGGACTAAATGGTATCAGTATTAATATTCGCACTATAATCAAAACTACAAAAAAAAAAAGTTGTTACTAATAGAAAGATGGTTCATAGATTCTTCTTGGAAAGGCAAATAAAGGAGTTGGCAGATTTGGTTTTATAATGCACAGGGCATAGAGTGGTGGTTCCAAACTTTTTTGGCCAACCACCCCCTTTCCAGAAAAAATATTACTTAGCCCCCTGGAAATTAATTTTTTTTAATTTTAATAGCAATGAATAGGAAAGATAAATGCACCCGTGGCCATCACTACCCCTCTGGATTACTAGCACCCACCAGGGGGCAGTAGAGCCCACTTTGGGAATCACTGGCATAGAGTGATAGGCCTGCAGTCAGGAAGACTCATCTTCCTGAGTTCAAATCTAACCTTGGCATTTCCTGGCTGTGTGACCCTGAGCAAGTCACTTAAACCTGTTTGCCTCAGTTCCTCATCTGTAAAATGAGCTGGAAAGGGAAATGGCCAAGCACTAAATTATCTTTGCCAAGAAAACCCCAAATGGGGTCACAAAGAGTCAGAATCGACTGAAAAAGAACTGAACAACAAAGATAACAACTCATGGGACATTTAGTTATCTTATATTGTACTGCCTGTGATAAGTCTTTGTAAAAAGACCATCAGAATTTAAGTCCAGCTTTGTGCACCTATATAATATCTGTTTCAGAGAATGAAAAGATAGAACAATTCCAGAGTTCTCAAAGGTTTTGATCTCAGGATTCTTCACACTCTTAAATATTAATAAGGACCCAAAAGAGCTTTTGTGACTCTAAGCTGTACTTAGTAATATTCACCATGTTAAAAATTAAAACAGATAATTTTTTAAATGTTTATTAATTTTAGCATAATAATGAATCTATTACCTATTAACATCAAAAACATATTTTATGAAAAATATTTGCCAAAACATAAAATTTTAGTAAGAAGCATGACATCGTTTTACATATTTCTGTAAATCTCCTTAATGTCTGGCTTAAGAGAAGACAGCTGGATTCTCACATCTGCTTCTGCGTTCAATCTCTTGTGATAGGCTGTTTTGGTTGAAGTATATGGCAAAAATCTAGCTTACCCACATGCGTACTTGGAAAAAGGAATATTTTAACAGGCAAATAATGTCTTAGTATTATGACGAAACTCGTTTTGAACTCATGGACATTCAGTCTTCTTAATATTAAATATAAACTTTATTATTCAAAATTCACAATTCACAAAACTAAATATAAAGGAAATGTAAATAATATTTTCAAATGATGTCTTTTGAAATTTTGTGCCATTTATACATCTGAAGTTATTAAAGGTTAAAACTACACCAAGACTTTCGGGACATCCTATAAAAAAATGACTTTGGTGGGCCTTCTGGTGTTTTGGCAGAGAGATAACAAGGTCCAGAAGTCCTTAGGGTGCATCAGCAAATCAGATGGCAAATACCTGAGGGTCCAGAGCAGAAGTCTCCAGTTTGCTTTGTTAGCAGATAAAAAAAAAAATTTAGCAGACATTTCAAATATATGCATATTTACTTATAAATTCTATATAAATACTACTATATTAATAGCAAAACATACACAAAAGAAATTTAAAAGAATGAGAAAGACAAAATGCTTTAAACATATTTTATGTTTATGCTATAAAACATTTCAAAATCACTAAATATTATTAATAATTTGCAATTAATGAGTGTACAAATAATAACATTAGTTATATTTTAGTGAAATCAATGTAATTAAACATGCTTCATTTTTTTATCTTGATTTAACATATAGTGGTTCAAAGGCTAGAGTCTAAGCTCAATTTATTGCCATACTTGATTTTAATAACTTTCATAGCTGGAAAAAGATACCTCACAAAAAATGTGGCTACAAAAGGGGAAAGTGCATACTTATTAAATAATGACATTCATATTTTTAATTTTGGCATTTTTTCCAATGACATGCAAAAACAATTTTAGCATTCTAATGACTAGTATGCAAATATAAGCAAAAAAGAAAGACAGTCCCAGCCTTTGAGAAGGCAACATATAAAAAGAAACTTCAAAGGGAGAAAGGGGAATATTACTATGGTGGAGTGATCTTCCAGGGTGAGAAGGCTGCTGCAGGATAATGGGAAAGTTGGGGAAAGAAGTCAGGAGTAGAGTCCAGATAGGAAGAAACAAGAGAATGTGCCTGGTCTGGGTATTTTCCTTAAAGTGAAGATTATAGAAGGGAGAGACCAATCAGAGAAAAGGGGTAACAAGGATGGAGGAATGTTCCAAATTGAGAAAGATACCAGGACATGGTGAAGAAAGAAGACTGGAGAGTTAAAAGCAGAGCCTAGAGAGGAAAGAGATATTTCTGACAAAGATCTACTTGGAACATAAGAGAGAAAGCCTCATTCTTATCACATGGAGAATTTCTGTGTCAGCAGAGGAGAGCAAGGAAGAAAACCAGACCACCATGCCCATTTTGGCATTGAGTCAGCTTAATACTGAGAAACCAAATATATCCAGGCAAGACAAGGGATCTCTGGGATAGCCTCTACAGCCATGATGGTGAACCTATGGCACACATGCCAAAGATAGCAAACACAGACCTCAATGTGGGCACGAGATCATCACCCACCAGTTAGTTACTAGAAAGGCAGAGGGATTCAGGTGGAACTAGTCCCTTCCCCCTCTCCACCACCCCTCTGCCCAACAGCCCAATGGAAGCACTTACTCCCTCCCTTGAGCAGAGAGCAGGGACCACTCCCCTCCCCCTCTCTACATGCACTTCTCCCTTCCCAGAGTGGAGTACTCAGGCCACTCCCCTCCCCTATCTGGGGAGTAGGGGTGTGAAAGGAAATTCTTGGTTTTCTTTGTCTATTCTGAGTTTACACTTGTGAACAGAGAATCCTTTGTTCTCTTTGCCTAGTTGGAGTTAAAGCTTTGCTTAACAATAACTTAAGTACCCCTACTTAGTACCTCACTACATTGTGAGGACAGGATTAACTCTCCTTTGTTTACCTTTTGATTGAATCTACACAAGCTTGATAGAATTTACTTGTGAATCCATCAGGCCCTGGTGATTTTTTCTAAGGGAATTCTTTGATGGCTTGTTCAATTTCTTTTTCTGGTATTGGATTATTTAAGTATTCTATTTCTTCTGCTGTTAATCTAGGCAATTTATATTTTTCTAAATATTCATCCATATCACCTAGATTGCTATATGTATTGCCATATAATTGGGCAAAATATTTTTTAATGATTACTTTAATTTCCTCTTTGTTAGAGGTGAGGTCTCCCTTTTCATCTTTGATACTGTTAATTTTGTTTTCTTCTTTTCTTTTTTAAATTAGATTTACCAGTACTTTGTCTATTCTATCTGTTTTTTTCAAAATACCATCTTCTAGTCTTATTTATTAATTCAACTGATTTTATTAATTTCTCCTTTGATTTTTAGTATTTCTAATTTAGTTTTCATCTGGGGATTTTTAATTAGTTCGCTTTCTAGTTTTTTAAGTTGCATGTCCAATTCATTATGCATGCCCTCCCTAATTTGTTAATATATGCACTCAATGATATAAATTCTCCCCTTAGAACTGCTTTGGCTGTATCCCATAGGTTTTGGTAAGAAGTCTCATCATTGTCATTGTCTTCAATTAAATTATTAATTGTTTCTATGATTTGTTCTTTAGCTAACTTATTTTGGAGAATCATATTATTTAATTTCCAATTAGTTTTTGGTTTGCCTCTCCATGTATCCTTGTCAATAACTATTTTTATTGCATTATTATCTGATAAGGTTGCATTTATTATTTCTGCTTTTTTGCATTTCTTTGCCATGTTTCTATGCCCTAATACATGGTCAATCTTTGTGAATGTTCCATGTGCTGCTGAAAAGAAGGTGTATTCCTTTTTGTCCTTATTTATTTTTCTACATATATCTATTAACTCTAATTTTTCTATGATTTCATTCACCTCTCTTATCTCTTTCTTATTTATTTTTTGGTTTGATTTATCTAAATCTGATAGGGGAAGATTGAGGTCACCTACTAGAATAGTTTTGCTATCTATTTCGTCCTTGAGCTCCACTAGCTTCTCTTTTATAAATTTGGATGCTATACCATTTGGTGCATACATGTTGAGTACTAATATTTCTTCATTGTTTATACTACTTTTTATCAGGATGTAATTACCTTCCCTATCTCTTTTAACAAGATCTATTTTTACTTTGGCTCTGTCAGAAATCATGATTGCAACTCCTGCCTTCTTTTTCTCAGTTGAAGCCCAATAGATTTTGCTCCAGCTTTTCATTTTTACAATGTGTATGTCTGCCTATCTCATGTGTGTTTCTTGTGGACAACATACGGTAGGATTTTGGTTTCTAATCCACTCTGTTATTTGCTTCCTTTTTATGGGTGAATTCGTCCCATTCACATTTAGAGTTATAATTATCAACTGTGTATTCCCAGACATTTTGATTCTCTCTCCTTGTTCTGTCCTTTCTTCTTTCACTATTTCCTTCTATACCAGTGTTTTGTTTTTAATCAGTTCTCCTGATCCCCCTCCCTTGTTGTACTTCCTATCCTCCCCTCTCCCTTCTTATTCTCTTCTTATTCTTCTTTAGGTTCTTTAATTGGAAAACAATATGGGAGAGATTAGGTTTAGATCAACATCTCACAACCTATACCAAGATAAATTCAGAATGGGTGAATGACTTGAATATAAAGAAGAAAACTATAAGTAAATTAGGCGAACACAGAATAGTATACTTGTCAGATTTCTGGGAAAGGAAAGATTTTAAAACCAAGCAAGAGTTAGAAAAAATTACAAAATGTAAAATAAATAATTTCAATTACATTAAATTAAAAAGGTTTTGTACAAACAAAAACAATGCAACCAAAATCAGAAGGGAAACAACAAACTGGGGAAAAATCTTTATAACAAAAAACTCTGACAAAGGTCTAATTACTCAAATATACAAGGAGCTAAATCAGTTGTACAAAAAAATCAAGCCATTACCCAATCAATAAATGGGCAAGGGACATGAATAGACAATTTTCAGATAAAGAAATCAAAACTATCAATAAGCACATGAGAAAGTGTTCTAAATCTCTAATAATTAGAGAAATGCAAATCAAAACAACTCTGAGGTATCACCTCACACCTAGCAGATTGGCTAAAATGACAGCAGGGGAGAGTAATGAATGTTGGAGAGGATGTGGCAAAATTGGGACATTAATGCATTGCTGGTGGAGTTGTGAACTGATACAACCATTCTGGATGGCAATTTGGAACTATGCCCAAAGAGTGCTAAAAGAATGCTTGCCTTTTGACCCAGCCATACCATTGCTGGTTTTGTAGCCCGAAGAGATCATAGGGAAAAAGACATGTTCAAAAATATTTATAGCCACACTCTTTGTGGTAGCAAAAAACTGGAAAACGAGGGTACGCCCATCAATTGGGGAATGGCTGAACAAATTGTGGCATATGCTGGTGATGGAATACTACTGTGCTCAAAGGAATAATAAACTGGAGGAATTCCATGTGAACTGGAATGACCTCCAGGAATTGATGCAGAGTGAAAGGAGCAGAACCAGGAGAACATTGTACGCAGAGATTGATACACTGTGGTAAAATCAAATGTAATGGACTTCTGTACTAGGAGCAACGCAGGACAGTTCTGAGGCATTTATGGAAAAGAACTCTACCCACATTCAGAGGAAGAACTACAGGAGTGGAAACACAGAAGAAAAACAACTGCTTGAACACATGGGTTGATGCAAACATAATTGGGGATGTAGACTCTAAACCCCAGTGCAACTATCAATAATATGGAAATAGGTCTTGTTTGATGACTCATGTTAAAACAGGTGGAAATGCATGTTGGCTGGAGGGGGAGAAGGGAGGGGAGAGTAAGAACATGAATCATATAATCATGGAAAATTTTTTTCTAATAAATAAATAAATAACATCAATTGCTAATTAAAAAAAAAACCACAAGCTTGAACTAGGTGGAGGAGCTCAAGAACCACTTGGTAAATTCACTCCCTGCTTGGTGCTGGGTGGGAGGCCAGTAAGATACTTGGAGAGCTCCACCCTTTTTTCTAGCTCAAACAGTCTGAGACTTTTGAATGCTTTGCAGAGTTCTCACACTCAGAAACGTGTGAATCCTAGGAGGAGAGTTAACACCTTTAGAGGTGACAAGTCAATCCCACAGACACTGCCCCTGGGCAGTGCTAGACAATTTGAAGACTGTGATTGGCCCCTGTGAAAAGGGGCAGGGACAGGAAACAACCATAAAAGCCACGAAATCCTTTGACTGAGGCAATCTGGTGAAGTTGAGTCTCATGGAGAGTGTCTCCTGGAGATAGTCTTCGAGGAAACTTCACTGGAGACTGCAGCCTGAATTGTGGCTTCAACTCAGATTCTGACTCCTGGACTATTTCGTTGGGTGAGTGAAAAGGGCTGACTCCTTTCCTAGTTTCCTAAAAGACCAGCTTCCATCTTGGAGGAGGTCCTCACTACCAGCCCTCCTGGCTGAGGACTAGTATAGGTATTTTCTCTAACCTCTCTCACATGACCATATTATTTCATATAATTTAAGTCCAACTACTAAATTTAACATTTACGGGGGGGGGTAGCACTTGCGGGGGTAGGGCATGGCATGCAATCTGAGGGGTGAGGCAAGGCACATGGTCTCTCAAAGTTTCCCTATCACTGCTCTACAGCATGGGTACTTCTGAGGCAGGAAGGCTTTTATTCAGTAGTTACCCTCCCAAAATAGCTATAGAATTGTGAGGTGTGGCAACTACAGGAGTGACAATTGATGCCAACTGCCAGAGAACTGCAAGTAGAGTGAAATGCAATAATGTGCAACCAGCCAGAAATATGGAGTAAAATGCCAGTAAGGAGCAACCATGGGTGCCTCTACTGGGTGCTGCAGAGAGACTCTATAGGAGATATCCTGTGCTTGAGATCATGTCTGCTAGGATGTCCTACTCAGGGAATGGCTCCAAATTATTGTGGCTATTCAGGCCTCTGAAGGAGAGTTCCTTATAGAAAGATGTACATTTCCTTGACTCTTGTTTTGAGCCTTTTGGGCTTTTTAGATCTACTAATAAACCTCTCTCCTCCTCCCTACCAGGTGGCACAGTAGATAGGATGCCAAGCCTGGAGATTTTTTGTTGAGTTCCTTTTCCTGAACCCGAATCTGACCTCAGACACTTACTAGCTAAGTAACCCTGGGCAAGTCACTAAACCCTATTTGCCTTGTTTTCTCCATCTGTAAAATGAGCTGGAGAAAGAAATGTTTTAACGTCTCTCTCCCCTTCTGCTGTGGCTGCAGTTGAGCTGGATTCTTAGCCATCTGCTACTTCAAGACCATGGGCCTCATTAAGGGCCACAAAATTACCAGGAATATTTTGAAGCGGCAACACTGGCCACTGTGTGCGTTTGCCTCAGCAAACCAAGTTTCTGAGAGGTACGATCCCACAGTTTGTCCCTTGTAAGAGGCAGGCCATGGAATTGTTAAAGTTCTCCAAGAATAAAGGGGTTCTTAATTTTTTTTCCCTAGAAGAAAAGGAATGGGAACTCACATCCAGACTGAGAAAAAGAAAGCTCAGAAACATCCTATCTGCCATGGGGAAAGCTGCTGCCAGGAAGGACCAAACTGGACCTTGTCACCCTAAAGGCAAATAAAAGACTTGGCAAATAACAAAGTAATGAGAGGCAGGGAAGGGAGAAAGAAATAGAGAGGAGAGAGAAGGAGAGAGAGAGAGAGAGAGAGAGAGAGAGAGAGAGAGAGAGAGAG
>NC_058131.1:505729830-505803057 GCF_016433145.1 Gracilinanus agilis | reverse complement strand
GAGGGAGGGAGGGAGGGAGGGAGGGAGGAAAGGAGGGAGGGAGGGAGGGAGGGAGAGACAAATGTTCAAAAATGTTCTCATCTGTTTGAGGCAGAAATTGGGGGCATGGGGGGACAGTTCTCTTGTTTTTTTCTTTTCTTTTTTGTTTATGGTTTGAAGAAAGCCATTTGAGCACTAAGTAAGGAACCTATTGAGTACTAAGCAAGCTATTACCTCTAGTAAACTTTCTGAAATGTATTTGTTTATTAAACCTGAAAAATTCTGTGTTTGGGGATGATTCTGATTTTCACCTGTACATGTAGGACTAAGACCATGCATGCCACATTGACTATTTTGAGGCTCCTCTTTCAGCAATAGTAAATAGGTGATAGGATGATGATTATGCCTCCTCAGAGGTCCCAGAAGACTGCTATGGATTGGAGATATGGACAATGTGTGCAAAATGGACCCCTATTGTCTGCCAGAGACAGTATATTTTGGTATATGGCTAGACTACCTAAGATGGCATCATCCACATAGAAAATGTTGGAAGACCGAATGCCTGGACACTGAAGAACTAATGCCTCTGTGGGTATTCTTTGCTGGAATACCAAGTGGTTGGGAGCATGCTTTTTCCACTGGCTGCATAGCCAGAATTGTCTGAGTCTTTAAAACTGCCTGTCAGCACCATCAGGGATTTTTCCTATATTCATGTCTGAAGTTTATCCTTTATTCCTTCATTCACAGATACTCATTTCATGTTATAAGGGAGGGGGGACCTGAGATCTGCCTCTTTCCCTCCTCTTTAAGCTGTGTGGCCCCATGAAATGGGTCTGGAATTGTCCTTTCCCTTCATTCCTTTCATTCAAGGTGCATAGAATTGAGTCTCCATGCCAGGGGGATCCAGGAGTCCAAGAATCCAGGCCAGGTGGTACAAACTGCCTAGCAGCAAAACCCTAGAGATCAACACTGCAGGATAGGGCTGCAAACCTGATCCTACTGCCTGCCCTCTTATCCTGAGAGACAGAGGTAGTAGGGGAGGTAGAGGAATTATATCCCCAAAAGGGTTAAGTGAAATGTCTATAGGTCTGCTCTTGCTATATCTTTGAAGTAAATATCCCTTTGTGAAAGTTAACTTAATGTGAGATGGTTAAATGCAATGGGGTACTAGTTCCTTAGCTCCTAAAATGAGGGGAACCCAAATGGTGGGGCTGGAGGTGATGACAGAGAAAAGAAAACCTCCAGTCTCTTCAGTGTACTAGAGAAATCTGAGGCAGGATAACATGTATCACAGCTGGCCCTCCCAGAGTGGGGCCAAAGCAACTATAGTACATAAATGTAACAGAAATGCAGGGTATGCTAATAAATGTTTAACAACAAGCCCTCTAGAGGAAAAATGTATGGCTGATACATTTTAAAGTTTAATCAGCATTATTAACATTTTTCTCCATCATTTTCTTAAGATTATACAATCCACAAAACAATAGATCAAGTCCTGACTGATTTGTGACATTTGCTGATTTCTGGGCTCATAATATGCAGATATGTCTTCTAGGAAAAGGATTACATTTCCCAGGATACCTGGACCCAGATGGCACAAGTGCTCATTTGAGAAATAATAATAAGAGCTCACATTTACCTAGAGATTTGAGGCTATCATAGTATTTCAAATAAATGTTCACATTTTATCCTCCCAACAACCCTTTGAACTATACGCTTTTATTATTCCCGTTTTAGAAATGAGGAACCAAAGACTGAGAGCCATCATCATTTAATGATTTGCCCAGGATTACACAGCTAGTACCTATCTGAGAAAGGATTCAAACTCAAGTCCTCTTGGCACTATATCCAACACTCTATCTATATATCAACACTCCATGCTAATTCTCAAAAGGACAAGAATTACACTTTCCATGAGGTCATTTGCCCACGGCACAGCTGTTGATTGATAGAACAAAAAATTGTGGGAAATGAGAAAGTCAAAAACGTGTGGATCCAGATGGAACTTGGAGCACCACCCCTAAAGCCACAGAGCAAGGAGAGGCATCCTTAACTTCAAAGCTAGAACAAGGCAAGCTAATATCCAAGTAGAGTTGCTGAAGCTGCCTTTAATGAAATTTCCTATATCCAACTCTGACTGCAGAGGCAGTTCGCCCAAGTTTTTTTCTGGTAGTCATGTGACTTTAGAGTCCCTAAAATTACTTTAGGAAGAGAAAGATAGACTCTCCATTAGAAGCAAGATAACTAGAGATGTTTCCCAGGACTTTTAAATCTGGTAGAAGCATTAAGTGAGCCAGAGAGACTTATTTATTACCGAGCAAGTCAAAACATGAATCTCTCCAGTGGCTTAAGAGGAGATCCAGACCTTATGGGCTATTCCAAGATCTAAGGAGAAAACTGAAGAAGTTTGGCTTTGAGAGAAGAATGATGACAGACATCAAAACTCTGAGATATTTGAGGACCTCTTATGTAAAGGAAGGAATCGATTTTTTTCTACTTTACCCCAGAGAACAGGTCTAAGCAATGGAGATAGAGTGTTGTGAGATCTGATTTTGATTTAAAGTTGAGAAAGATTTTCTAGTATTGAAATTATCTTAAGGTGTTCTGAGATGTCAAAAGACAACTCATCAGTGATGACAGAGGAGATATTTACTCAGAGACAGATTATACTGGGGTCTCTTCCAACTCTGATGCTCTATGATTCTACCCCAATTTATGTATTTCCTAATCTAGTATTTTTCCTCTCCTTTGACCTAAAACAAAGGAATGAATCTCGAGTTAGAAGGATTTAATGAAACAATGGAAATCATAGAGATAAATAGTAGGAGAGGGAGTCCTGTGGCTATAAAATCATTCCCTGTTCTGCTAGACAAAGGCAGACCCTGTCACCTCACCTCACGGTAACTTGGTCTGTGTGGTTTTGCACTGGCTTTCCCCAGGCCTGGAATGCTGTCCCTTTGTGTCCAAATCTTGGTTTCCTTGACTTCCTTCAGGACTCAGCCCAAGTCTCACCTTCTGCACGAAGCTTTCCTCCCAAAAAAACTTCTTCCCAAAGAAGTCCCTTGTCTTCTCAGATTGTTGTTGTTGAGTCCTTTCAGTTGGGTCCCTTCATGGCCCCCTCGGGGATTTTCTTGGCAGATACTGGAATAGTTTGCCATTTTCTTCTCCAGCTCATTTTACAGATGAGGCAAATAAGGTTAAGTGGCTTGCCCAAGGCCATATAACCAGTTGGAATCTGAGGCCAGGTTTGAACTCATGAAGATGAGTCTTTCTGATTCCAAGCCCAGTGTGCTATCCACTGTGCCACCAAGCTACCAGTTAGCTGCCCCTTTCTCAGATTACCATCCATCTAAACCAAGGGTTCTTAATCTTTTTTGTGTCATGGAAGGTTTGTATCCATGGAGGTCTGGTAAAGCCCATGCATTCCTTCACAGTGTAATGTTTTTAAATAATTGAAGGAAATGCCAAATTTCAGTTAGAGATTAGTAGAAAAAAAATCTATTTCTTTCCAATACAAATTTACAAGTGCCCTGAAATCTATTCATAGACTCCTCGGACCCTAGGTTAAAAAACACTTACATTATTTGTATACTCTTATATGAACCCAATTATGTATATGTTGTCTCCCCATTTAAACATATGCTCCTAGAGGGCAGAGATCGTATTTTGCCTTTCTTATCTAAAAATTTAGTAAAGTACCTGGAACACAGGAAGCTCTTAATAAATTCTTGCTCACAGGACAGCTAGGAGGTTCATTGGCTAGAGCACGAGGCCCAGCAATGGGAAGTCCTGGGTTCAAATCTGTCCTCAGACACTACCTAGCTGTGTGACCCTGGGCAAGTCACTTAATCCCATTCGCCTACCCCTTATCCTTCTATCTTAGAGTTGTTACTAGGACAGACAGTAAGGGTTCTAAAATTTTAATTAAATTTAAAAATACTTGTCAACTGACTGACTCACCTTGGCCTTTTTGACCTCCATCCTAGCATGTAGAGGAGATGATTCTAAGGTAAGATTTAAAATCTTCTACAGCTGCCCCTGGGGTCAGCTTTCCCAAACCCAAAAAGAGTTTTACAAGTTTCCTATGAGATTTATTTTGGAAAGATAATGATCTCCCACTCTCTGCAGGCTCATAAACCACAAAAATATTCAAACAATTTACTCTGAGCCCACTGCTGGGATTTCAGTTTGGAAACTAGAAGAATATCGTAGAGCCAAAGAGAAAGTCAGAGGTTAAGGCTCCATAGGCAACAATTCAGTCCTTTGAAACCAGTTACTGCCCATCACCTTAGTAGCATACAAAAATCTTCCTCTGAGAGCCAACAGATGAATGCCCTTCTCATGAGATTAAAAAAGAAAGAGCCAGGCTCAGGGAGCTGTGTGTACAGGATGGCCTAATTCAAAAGGCTTTCCGGGGCAGTTTCAGGTTTGTTCCCTCTATTGCCAGACACAAGGAGGAAAGTAAGGGACACAAACCCCCTCCCCACTGGCTCCACTTTTCAAGGTTAGAAGAGGGTTACTAGAATGTATGGCTATACATTATTTTATACAGAGACTATCCCTTCTACTCCTGGAAGAATTCTCCAATTAGAAATATGTATAAAGAATCTGAGCTAGTTAAAAAATCATTCTCCCAAGGGCAGCTAGGAGGCTGGGCAGATAGAGAGCCAGGCTTAGAGACAGGAGGTCCTGGGTTCAAATCTGGCCTCAAATACTTCCTAGCTATGTGACCCTGGACAAGTCACCTAACCCAAATTGCCTAACTCTTACCATTCTTCTGCCTTCGAACCAATACACAGTAATGATTCTAAGATGGAAGGTAAGGGTTCAAAAAAATAAAATTATTATAGCAAATTTACAAATTCTTTCAGTATGTTATTTAATTTCATCCTTGACAACCTTTAATCTTCACAACTCTGTGAGTTATGTAGGGTATGTTTTATATCCCCCATCATGTGGAACAGTGATTCCCAAAGTGGGCGCCACTGCCCCCTGGTGGGTGCGGCAGCGATCCAGGGAGGCGGTGATGTCCACAGGTGCATTTATCTTTCCTATTAATTGCTATTAAAATTTTTTAAAAATTAATTTCCAGGGGGCTAAGTAATATTTTTTCTGGAAAGGGGGCGGTAGGCCAAAAAAGTTTGGGAACCACTGATATAGAGAATGAGAGTGAGACCTAGAAAGTTGAAATGACTTATTTGTGGTTATGTAATAAATAAGTGGCTTAGGCAGGATTGAATCCCAACTCCTAGTTGAGTTGAGTTTACAAGAACTATTCAACAATGGGCCGTATTTTTATCATTTCACAATAGACAAAAGGCATAGAAAATATAAGATCCATTGTACTTTATATTTGTTGATTTTGAAAAAAATCATTTGATTTATCAGTACAAAAAGGCACTTTGAAAGCTATATGACATTCATAAAACAAAATCATGTAACATCCTTGGGAAAAGGCTGAAGTACAGGGACTAAATGTGCACTAGTAAAATTGGAGGACATCTTAAAATCATATAATGTTATAGCTGGAAGGAACCTTAGAGATCACCTATTGTAATCTTTTTTTTATTTTATTTTATGAACAAGGAAACTGAGACTCAAAAAGTAGAAGAGATTTTTCTAACATCATACAACAGGCTGGTAACAGAACCAAACTTTATTGTTGTTGTTATTGTTCAATCATGCCCATCGTGACCCCTTATCAGATTTTCTTGGCATGGAAACTGGAGTGGTATGCCATTTCCTTCTTCAGTTCATTTTACAAGTGGGGAAACTTAAGTAGATAGGATAAAGTGACTTGCCCAGGGTCACATAGCTAATAAGTGTCTGAAGTCAGATTTGAACTTGGGAAGATGAGTCTTCCTGACTCTATGCCCCACATTCTATCTACTGCACCTCCTAGCTGCCAACATTAGGACCTGGGAATTCCAGTTCCTAGGTCTTTGTGCTTTCCACCATACCATACAACCTCTCCTCATATGAAGACAAATAAAACCTCTCTAGAGGACTAGAAAAGGGTGATATAGATAAATAAAATCATTCATTCATTTAATGAAAATGTGCCAGATGCAATGCTAGATGCTAGAGATACAAAGACAAAAGTGACATCACCCCTAATAATTTAATTCAAGAAGTTTGAATTCTATAAGGGATTAGGAAATAATGACACCAGAAATACTACTTTATATAATAATAATAATAACGATAAGCATTAATGTAGAACTTTAAGGTGTGCAAAGCACTTTACATATTAACTATCCTAAAATCATACCGAAATCAATTTTTAGAGCTGTTTTGTTCATTTTGTTTGTTTTTTTTATTTGGTTTGGCTTTTTTTTTTGCTTTTACAAAGAGATATTTAATTTGAAGATATAGGAAAGACAGAAATATAAACAATTCCCTAAGTACCTTAGGAGAATACTCATCCCTTTACCACTTCTGTCTCTGGAGAGAACAAGCTCATTTTCTGCAAAGAACTGGTTCTTCCAAGTTCATGTACAAATGCACCATTGTTGTTTATATCCTTGTCTTAGCTACAGCTGGGCTGGGCCCCTGCAGATCACTCCATGCTCCTCTGGGCATTGATGCTGAGTTGGCTATAAAACTCAGATACCAGGACACTTGAAAGTTCCTCTCCTGATTTTTCAAAACTCATAAAATCAAAGTCTCCAATCCCTTTACCTAAAACAAACAAACAAAACAAGCAAGCACGGAGGGAAATTACCAAAACCAGTTTCAGAGAGCTATGTGTAGGCTTCAGAGGGTCCAAATTCTCTCCTGGTCCTGCTTTTTTCACCATGTATCAGTTCATGTAAGTCTTTCTATGCTTCTCAATATTCTTCATATCTACTGTTTTAATAAAAAAAAAGTTCTACATTCATGTATCATAATTTTCCATCTCCATTTATTCAAGTCCCTTCCTTTCTTTTCCTTTTTAAAAATATTATTTTATTTTCAGTTCCATATTCTCCTCACCACCTTCTACCCATTAAGACAAGAAGAGAGCCTTCTGTGTCACATGAGGAACAAGATTGAAGAGCAAACATTTTCTCTGATCCCCAAGACCTCTCAAATCTCTCCAAAACAGAAATTAAGATAGATTGTGATATGTATCATTACATATGCAATAGATTAAGATGGAAAATGAGATAAAAAACAATTTTAACTTTCTCCATGGTCTAAGGAATCAAAACAAAGGTTTACAAAAAACAAACCATGAACTGATGCTCAGTGATCTTGAGCTCACTCAGCACCCCCTCCCCACCTCCCACACTACCAGCAACAAAGCTACATTAGCAGACCCAAGTACCTGACTTACAATGAAACCCACCCCTATATTCCAATATCTCCTTCTCTTTCTAGTGTCATAGAACCCCTAGTTCCAGTCTGCAGAAATTTGCCTCAGCCATAACAGACAAACAGAAGAGCTACAGATCTTCTGGAGCAAAAACTTTCTAGGGACTGTAAACCTCGAGGGCCAGTGCTGTACTACAAAGCTTTGAACCATCAGTTGTCACAGCAGACTTCCTTATAGTTCCAGTGCAGAAACAGTCTGAACTGCCAATGCCAGGTCAGAGAACTAAGGACACCAGGACAGGACACTGCAAGGGGTGGGAAAGGACACTGTGTAGCGCACTCCACTAAGCCTAAGAGAAAGAGCAGAGCATCCAACTGGATGCAGTTCGGTCGACTCAAAAGTCAATTAGATGGAAGAGCTAGGTGGTTCCGTGAATTGAGAAGCCAGGTCTACAGATGAGAGGACTTGGATTCAAATTCGGCCTCATACACTGACTAGCTGTATGACCCTGGGCAAGTCATTTAACCACAATTGCCTAGCCTTTACTTCTCTTCTGTCTTGGAACCAATATTTAGCAATTCTAAGATAGAAGGTCTTTTAAAAGGAGTCTATTGAAGAGTGAGGTGGAAAAGAAAAATGAGAGAAATAGGTAATGGCATAGATATTCCATGTCTTGTTGACAAATACCAATATCAGCAAAATGTTAATTTCATGGGAAACTTGGGTTCATTAAAGGAGCAGCTTTGCAAATTCCCATAAACAATCAAGGTTTGCCTTCTTCCTTCTATTTGGTTCTGAGCAAACTTCATTGTCCATCTATACTGTACCAGATATGGGCATCTAGGTGGCACAGTAGAGAGAGTGCTGGGCCTGAAGTCAGGAAGAATCATTCATCTTCCCAAGTTCAAGTCTGGCCTCTTTCCGGGTTAAGATGGCTGCAGAGTAGAAGGAGGGCAATATAACTCTCCTCATTACGAACCACCAGCATACCTCCAAAGAACAAAAAACAAAATCCAGATGAAAGAAGGGACCCCGCAATAGGGCACAGTATCAAATTCAGATATCAAGGAGCACCAATCAGGATCACACAGGATCTGGCAGCCTCCACACTAAAACAACGCAAGGCTTAGAATATGATATTCAGAAAGGCAAGAGAACTGGGTTTGATATCCAACCACAAAAATCAAGAGAAACATGAAAAGGTAAATAAGAAAGAGAGGGGAAAGAAAGAAAACTCTTATCTTTAAATTGCCTTCTTCAAGGGCTTCAATAAGATCAAATTATTTGTATTTCTGTATGGAAAAATATTATGTGTAATTCTAAAAATCTGTACTATTATAGTAATTAGAGGAATTAGTAATGAGGGGAGGTTGGAGTACTAAATGGTCTAAGATGATATGGGGGGGGGAAAGGGGAGGTAGAAATAGAAGATGGCACCAAGAGTAACTTGAAGGAATAAGAAAAATAGGATAATCTATACCACAAAAGAGGGCATGGGAAGGGGAGGGGATGAATACTATTATAAGAAGGAGAGGAAGAGAGCATTAATAGGAAATACTTAAACCTTACTCTCAGCAGAATTAATCCTGAGAGGGAAGAGTAGCTAGATCCATTGGGATATCAAATTCTATCTAACCCTAGGGACAAAGTCAGAAGGGATAAACCAAGGGGGGCAGTGGTATGGAGAGTTCTTAAAGAGAGGGGAAGAGAGGGGGGAGGGAATTCATTAGGCCTCAAAAAATAATAAGAGGGGAATGGAAGGGGTGGAAAGGGTAGTAAACCAAGGGAGGAGACAAGGGAGACTGATTTAAAACAAACCATTGGTTTAAAAGGAAATACTGTAAGAAGAAGGGGTAGAACTAGGAGAGGATGCCAAAATGTTAGGGAATACACAGCTGAAAATTATAACCCTGAATGTGAATGGGATAAAAAACAAAATCCTACCATATGTTGTCTACAAGAAACACACATGAGGCAGGTGGACATACATAGGGTTAAAGGTCAAAGGCTGGATCAAAATATTTTGGGCTTCAACTAGAAAAAGAAGGCAGGAGTGGCAATCATGATTTCTGATAAAGCCAAAGTAAAAATAGATCTGATTAAAAGAGATAGGAAGGTAATTACATCCTGATAAAAGGCAGTATAGATAATGAGGAAATAACAGTACTCAACATGTACACACCAAATGGTATAGCATCCAAATTTCTAAAGGAGAAACTGGCAGAGCTCAAGGAGGAAATAGATAGTAAAACTATACTAGTGGGAGATCTATTTATTCCTTTATCAGATCTAGATAAATCAAACCAAAAAATAAATAAGAAAGAGATAAGAGAGGTGAATGAAATCCTAGAAAAATTAGAGTTAATAGATATGTGGAGAAAAATAAATAGAGACAAAAAGGAATACACCTTCTTTTCAGCTGCACATGGTACATTTACAAAGATTGACCATGTACTAGGGCATAGAAACATGGCAAACAAATGCAAAAGAGCAGAAATAATAAATGTAACCTTTTTCAGATCATAATGCAATAAAAATAATAATCAGTAAGGGCACATGGACAGGCAAATCAAAAACTAATTGGAAATTAAATAATATGATTCACCAAAATCAGATAGTTAAAGAAGAAATCAAGTCTGGCCTCAGACACTTACTAGCTGTATGACCCTGGACAAGTCACATCACCCTGTTTGCCTCAGTTTCCTCATCTGTAAAATAAACTAGAAAAGGATATGACAAACCATTCTAGTATCTTTGCCAAGAAAGTCCCAAATGGGATCACAAAGAGTCAGACACGACTGAAATGATGAAACAACAACAATTGTGCCAGATACACATCCTGTTGGACAAGTTCTTTAATGCATCATTCCAATCTAGGTTGAAATTTGGGCACTAGACACTCTTCATCCACTGGAAGAATGAATAGGACAAACTACTTTGAGAGATTACAGATTGCTTTCCTTTCTTCTGAAGTGTTTAAAGGTTTGATTCAATCAGTACAATATCATCCACAAACAGGAGCATCTCAATAACCTTAACCCTTTTCTGAATCTATTCCCCTACAATCATAAATACCTTCAGAGATCATATATCTGATAGTTATGATAACAGGGTCATTGAACAAGTTGTTTCTGTTATATCTTTGTTACATATCTTTGGGCAAGAGGTAAAGGATATATTTGGGAAGGTGACGTAAAAACAAAATACAAACAAAATATAAAAACAGCCATTGGTTTTCTTTTTGTGTGTTTGTGTGGTCAGTTCTTTCCATTTACATTGTTGTAGTCATTGCATATGAGCAATGATCTGTTCTAAGACTGATATGTTTTCCACTATTCCAACAAAGAAAAACACTCCAGGATCATATTTCAATGTAAAAAAAAATTTTTTTTTAAATAGGAGTCTAGAGACCCGAGTTCATTTTTTTTATCACTATCAGTAACCAATGAGCACATAGAACCTAGCCTAGAAGAGGTCCTCAATAAATGTCTGCTGAAATGTTCTTTAGTACACTAACTCAGTCAAGAGAGTTCCAGGTTTGAATCCTGTCACTAACACTGCTTTATAAACATAAGTGAGTCACTTAACATCTCTGAGCCTCATTTTCCCAATCTGTAAAATAGGGGAAATGTTTTCTGTATCAGTATTTAATTTCACAATAATAATACATGTGAAATCTTGTACAAAGCTTGAAAGACTATATAAATGACTATTCTTATTATTGAATGAACATAGATTAATAACAATTCATGAGACAGGAAAAGAAACTATAATTTGGGAATAACACAAAGCTAAATACTAGCTAGATAGCCAGGGAACTAAATACTATTAGGCAGATGCAAGCTAAGTTCCTTGTCTTCTGATCTTGGGTAAACAATATTTATTTAAACTTGTTGTTCACTGAGAAATTCAGAAGGCAAGTAAGTATTAACGAATGTTATCTAAAATAAACTACAGAGAACATCATTTACATTTTATTTTTAAAAGCACACAAGTTCATTCAGTCTTTCAAAATGGGACCAGTCCTTTGAGATTAACTCTTCTAGTTGAGGTTTCTGTCTTTTTAAAAGAGGGTGGCATTCAGTTACTGAAGGCCTAAACATAGGTTAAAGGCAACTGAAATCCCGCCCTCTTTCTGTGACGTATATGCTTCCCGGCTTCTGATTGCAGCCTTTAGGCGTCAACCCCAGGGTGTGTATCTTACTGGGACACTGTGGAGATCTCACCTCTTGTTTGCTGAGCGGTCGGGTGTATTGCTCTACACGCCGCACCCCCAGGGGCCCCCGACCGGTCTGAACTGGAGATATCTTTCTGTGGCGCCCTCCCGCGCCGGATCTCCTTCTCCCTGGGGCGGGACGATTTCCAGAGGCTCCGGTCACTATGGTCAGTGCAATGGGTGGGAGCGGAGGGGATATGGGGTTCCCAAGCCCGGGGCGCATGTGCACACTCGGGAAAGGGGGCGAGACATAATAGAGGGGGTGGAGAGGGGGCTGCAGAACTCCTTGTCCATCTCCACTCCTAGCCCTTCTACTTGAGATCCCTTTTTGCATATAGGGCCCATCTCCCCACCCCCCAAATCAGACTCACCCGTACCCCTACTCCTCGGACCCAGGAATTTTTGAGAGAGGGAGTCTAGAGGACTCAGACTGTGCACCGCCCATGCTTGAACCCAGGGCGCTAGGAGCGGGATGAAGGTGCCAGGGATGGATTTTGGTAGTGAATGGGAGGGCGAAGATGGACGAAGGTGGACTAGCTGGGGGGAGAAAGAAGACCCAGAGCAGGAAACTCATTACCTCTTTTACCACACCGGCCTCCCAGAGTGCCCCGCCCCCCCCCATTCCATCGTCCCCCCAAAATTTGGTTGACCCTATCAGAGCCCTCTTGGGAAAGAGCCCTCAATCTGCTAGAAAAACTGGAGCACCTGGACTCGAAAGGAGACCTATGTGTTTACTTCCTGTATGACCTTGGGCAAGTCGTATGGCCTCTCAATCTAGAGTTCCCTCATCTGTTAAAAAAAAAAGAGGGGGGGGAGGTTGAATTTTTTGGATTCTACGGTTTCTTTGAGCTCTAAATCTGGTCCTATGAATGAATCAATTCAACATAGCTATAACAAGAGCCTACTGTGTGCCAGGCATAAGCTCTCAGCCCTTAGAAATACCCTCAAAAATCGACCTCGCCCAATCAGGTTTGAATTAATGCCTTCTTTATTTCGTGTTCAGGCACATGCCCCACCAGTTCTTTGGGGGCAAGAACAAGACGCCAGCCCCTTCCTCCTTGCCATCGAGACACAAGTACAAGGGCTTGGTGCGTTGAAGCCAGGGGAGGGGATTGAAGGGCTGGGGAAGGGGGTTACCCCTATCCCAGACACTCTCCACTAGAGTCTGGGTGGTTGATCCGGGAGGCATTTATCACTCTGGCCAGTCCGGCTGCATTTCTTTTCTCTTTGCTGAACACTTTCGAGACAGGAGCCCTACTCTCTCCACTGGGGCTGCAGCTGCGGCGGGATTGGGTTACTCTCGTGAGGTTCACATCCAGGGCACGAGTGTAGGAGAAGGCTACTGAGACCCGATCGTAGCGTTCGGGGTGGACTGAGAGAATTAAGAGAGACTCTGATTGCCTTCCCCTTCATCATCCAAAGTGGGGAGAAGAAAAGGGCACTCACTGTACTTTGAATCAGGATTCATTCATTCATGACTGAGATTTCCTACCTGTGGGGCTGTAGGTGAGAATCATTTTCTTCATCGGTAAAATGGAGAGGTCTGGATATTTCCTAGGGACCCTTCCAGCCCTAAAATCTTAGTCTATGAATGGGTCAGTTCAGTTCAAGTATTTAACTGTGCCTAGGAGGTCGCCTCTAGCCACACTCTCTAGCCTTGAGGTATGTGTGGGGCCGGGGCTGGGTTCAGCTGTGGCGCATTCCAAGCTCTGCCCTGGCGTGGAACTGAGTAATAGCGTGCCCAAAGAGTCAGTCACCCAAGCTGTTTGCTGTGGGACAGAGAAGACTTATGGTACCGCCTGGGGCTTGACTAGTCAGGCTGGTCCTTACAAACAGCTTGCTGTATGCTTGTCTGAGGAACTTACTAGGAGGCTTGCTGGGTGTCCCGTGTTCCACTTGAGTCAGAGGGCAGGGATTAAACACTAATTCCTTTGCTTACAGAGATACTGGGGTACTGGAGTAAGTGGCCCCTTTGGGTATCCATTCACTTGAATGGAAAATGAGGAAAAATAAGCCAGGTGAAGAGGGAAGAGTCAGGCATTGGATCTTTTAGCATCATCTAGTGTTCCTCTGAACTGTGGACTCAGAAGATAAGGACTGGACCTGGGATTTCATTGGTATAATAGGAACCTCATCTTGATTCAGTCAGAGTTGAAGTTACTTGCCCAGGGTCACACAGGCACAATTAATCCAAATGGGGATTTGACCCCAGGTCTTCCTGACTTCAGGGATCCACTTTCTATCCACCATTGCCCATTAATTGCCTCTCCTAACATTAGCATAAAAAAAAAAAAAGCCATCCAATCCAGTTTCCTGCAGCTCCTTTTCAGCATCCCACATTATAGCCAGATGATCCTACCTCTGAGGAGAGAAGGGAAGAGAAAGTAGAGCAAGAAACACAGGAAAAGGACTTGCTTTAGGGGCAACATAAATAAAAATTATATTAGAGGGAATAATAAGTAACATCTACCTGAAGCACAAGAAGGAGGCTGAATCTTTTGCCTATTCTATATAGCCCAGATATAGGAGGTAGGATCTGAGACAATCACAGAATTTTACAATTGGGAAGGATGTTATATACTCTCTTTTCCAACCCCCTCATCATATAGAGAAGAAATAAGACCTAGAGAAATTAAGTGACTTGCTCAAGGTCAAACAGCCCTGAAGTAGCAGAGTCTGAACCAGGTCCTTTGAATCTCCAAAGCCAATGTGATTTGTTGTTGGTTTTTTCCCTTAAACTGTACAGATAGCCAGTAGCTCTTAGAAAAAAATGAATTGTCAAGTAGAAGCCAGGTGTACTTATTCAGGTTTTCAGTTGGACAATTGTCCATTATGTGTTGAGTTTTGTGCGGGGCGATGGAGTAAATAAGGTTAGTTAAGAGAGAATCAATGTCCTTTTGGAACTTAATGTCAAGTAGGGTGCAATCAGTTACAGTCACAAATTAAAAACATACTAGATAAGTAGAAGAGAGAAGTGCTAACATCTCTTTGAAGGCCAAGAAGTTCTTACTAATAGGGGACTTCCTGGAAGAGATGGTATTTGAGTTCCAGTTTAAAAGATGAATAGGAATTGAAGATGCAGAAAGGAAAAGGGAAGATATTTCCTGCCTAAGAGTCAGAGAAAGAGAGGCATGGAGCAGGAAAGCACAGAAATTGCCCAAAGAAAAGAAGTAGTATACTTTGACTGAACTCTATCTACAATGAAGTTCTTACTCTGAGTTATTCTGCTAGGTGCTGGTAGAGTATGAAGTAAAGTCAGAAATCTGCTGGTACTAGGTTGTAGAAGGCATTGAACTCTAGGTAACAGGGAAAGAAGTAAAAGCAAAGAAGGAAACAAACATTTATATAGCACCTACAATATACTAGGCCCTGTACTAAGTGTCTTTTTATAAATATTTCATTTGATATCCTCACCTTAGCTCTAAGAAGGTTGGTACTATTATTATCCCTATTTTACAGTTGAGGAAACTGAGGCAGACCAATTTCCCAGGGCCACACAACTAGTAAGCATCCGATATCAAATTTTAATTCATCTTCCTAACTGAAGCCCCCCAGAACCAAATCTACTGCACCATCAGCTGCCTCTAACAGTGGCAGAAATGGGCTTTTTTAGAAAACCTTACCTTGTCTTAGAATCGACACCTCATATCATTTCCAAGGCAGAGGAGAGCAGCAAAGGCTAAGCAATTAAGAGTTAAGTGCCTTGCCCAGGGTCATATAGCTGGGAAGTATCTAAGGCCAGATTTGAACTCTATCCACTCAGTCACCTAACTGCCCCAGAAACAGATCTTCTGATTTACTCATTAAGCAGTGGAAATCACTGAAGATTTTTGGATAGATGAAAGGAGTGATTTCTGGGATAATTTCATTAAGTTTTGAATGCTGTGTTTTAGAAGTCCCCTGGACAAAGTGTGATCCAAACAAGAACAACCAGAATAATGAGAAAACGCAAAACATAAAATACCAAGAAATAGGCATTATCTTAGGAGAAAGAGGAAGCGAAAAGCATCAAGTAATTTAAAAGAAAAATGAAGGGGGCAGCTGGGTAGCTCAGCGGATTGAAAGCCAGGCCTAGAGACAGGAGGTCCTAGGTTCAAATCTGGCCTCAGACACTTCCCAGCTGTGTGACCCTAGGCAAGTCACTTGACCCCCATTGCCCACCCTTACCACTCTTCTGCCTTGGAGCCAATACTCAGTATTGACTCCCAAGACAGAAGGTAAGGGTTTAAAAAAAAAGAAAAGAAAAAGAACAATGAAAAATTGCCCCCATCCTCTCATCCCTAATTTGGTAGTAAAGTATGTCTGTGTATATAAAGGGTAAATAGACATCTATCTGAAAACTGAAGGAATCCAGTAATAAGATTGGGGTAGTAGCCGTATAATTAAATGGATAGAAGGACTGGAAAGAGGATCTGGCTTTGGAATAAGAAAAAAACTTGAGTTTAAACTCTGCCTCTGACATATTTGGACAATATAAATACAAACAAGTTGCTTAACCTTTCAATTTCGCTGGTCAGTCTTTTAAGACAGTAAGTTATTTATCTATCAGTGGAAAGAGTTTCCACACTGAGAATTCCCCACACCAATAAAAGCACTCACTAATGAGGATGATGCAGCAGAAGGGAAATGGGAACCAAAACTTAAAGGCTGTCATATATATTAGGCTATTATGGTTATATTATTACAATTTGAGTTGTATTTGTGGCATAGATATGAGTTGGGCCACATTCTAATCCCTTTAATCATTCACTATGTTATAATAGTGTTAATCAGGTAGCATGCTGTTGTGGAAAGAATGCTACACTTTGGGTCATGAGAACCTGAGCTGGGATTCTAGCTTTGATATTAATTTGCTGTGTGACCTAAGGCAAATTACTCAACCTCTCTGAACTTCTAAATGAACTCATCTGTAAAATGTAGGGAATAATACTGATCCTCCCTCCCTCACGGGGTTGTTGGGAAAATATTTTGTAAACCTCAAATACTATGAGTGTGACCTATTATTATTCCACCAGGCTTTGTCCTCAGTATTGAACCTGACCTAGCCAGTCACTGTTCCCCTTAATTAATTAACAGAAAGACAGCCTGACATTCCTGGAAGCTGAAGCTGCTCTCCCCATGAGTCACAAAGCTCATTAGATGGGCATCCAGGATGGAAACCCAGGATTCCACATTCCAGCACACTTCTCCAGTCTTCTTAGAAAATACACTGGTAGTTTTAGAAGCTTTTGGAAATCCTTTGGGGAAATGGCTTCAACCCTTTAGAACTTAAAGATAGGGAGTAATTGTCTCAGATCCAAACTCTATACTTTCATGCTAGATACCCGGTCAGATAGGTGGATAAAAGTTCCCTCCTCTTAATAGAGGAAACATAGGAGATCACCCACAGGTTGGACAAAGATTCAGGACCAGAAATCAGCCTTAGTTATGGCTCCTGAGGAGTTGGTGTAATACAAAGACTTTGGAACCAAGTTCACAAGACTGACTCAAGAGCTTGTGATTGATGTCTTGCTGAGCCAAGGAAGATGCAAGGGGTGCTATGGCAAAAAAAAAAAAAAAAAAAAAAAAAAAAAGGTACAAGTCAGCCCAGTTTTTCAGATATACAATATTTGAAAATGCAGACTTACAAAACTGAGAAATCAAGGGGATATTTGAATGACCAGAAAATCCTTTAATCGAATAGCTAAGAATAGCTAGCATTGAGATAGGGCTTTAAGACTTATTAAATGCTTTCCATACTGTGTCATTTGGTCTTCATAAAAGCTCTATGAGGTATGCCCCCTATTATATCCATTTTATAGAAAAGGAAACTATGGCTAAGGGAGTTTTAGTGACTTGTCCAGGATTACACAGTTAACAATTGTTTGGGGGGCAGCTGGGTGACTCATTGGATTGAGAACCAGGCCTAGAGACAGGAGGTCCTAGGTTCAAATATGACCTCAGACACTTCCCAGCTGTGTGTGACCCTGGGCAAGTCACTTGACCCCCATTGCCTACCCTTACCACTCTTCTGCCTTGGAGCCAATATACAGTATTGACTCCAAGATGGAAGGTAAGGGTTATTTTAAAAAAAAAAAATACCAGTATTGATTCTAAGGGAAGGAGAGGTTGGGTTTTTTTTTATTGTTTGAGGCAGAATTTGAACTCAGATCTTCCTAAAGCTAAGACCACCATTCTTTTCATTGCACCACCTAGCTGCCTCGGGATTCACCTGAAGAAGTTTTAATATGAAGTAAGCAAAGGTTCAAAACCTAAAGAACTTAAATGGATAGTGTTAGAGATTGCTGCCAATAGAAGATCCATTCATTGGGAAATGAAGAACATCTTAGAGAGTATTGTACAATGTGTCCCAAAAGTCTTCGTGTAGTGTTAAACTATTAAAGTCTTCAGCTTTTAGCTATCAATATTTTAAGCTATTTAAATCTTAAAACTATGCTAAGACTTTGGAGACACTGTATATATCAATGGGAAAAAATGACTCAGCCTACCAAAAAACCATTGTTTTGGATATGTAACCTGTCTGGAATATACCAGATGCAAACAGCAAATAAGGATGATATCAACATAAGGGATAGAGTTAGCTTAATGTTTAGAAACGTGGGAAGGAAGATAGAAAATGTTGCTGTATATATTTGAGTTATCAAATGTGACATAGCAATGAAAAAAAGGCAAACTTGACCTCAGATTGCATTAAGGGAGGCAGAGTGTCTAGGATGTAGGAGGAGGTGATGTTAGTCTTGAGACTTTTTACCCCAGTCAGATCACACCTGTGCTTAGATCTGAATGCCACAGTGGGAAGGACATTGACTAGTCTTCAATGAAGACAACTAGAGGTGGAGGTACAGGAGGACACCTAGGATGACTAATGGACTGAAGATTGTGCCATATGAGGATTGAATGAAGGGAGTGGTGCCATTTAGCTGTGAAAAGAAAGGACTTAGTCAAGACACAAGAGCTGTATTCAAATATATAAAGGGCTATCATGTAAAAAAGGATTTTTAGTTGGTACCAGAAGGCAAAACTAGGAACAATGAGTGGAAGTTAGAGGCAGATTTTGTCTCTATGGGAGGAGAAATATCCTTATAACTTAGAGCTGGCCAAAAGTGAAATGGATCATCTCAAGGAAGTAGTGGGTGCCCCATCACTAGAAGACTTCAAGGAGAAGGTCCATAACCGCTTCTAGAAGGGATTCCTCTCTAAGCTTTGGATTGGGTTGGACTACCTGATTTCTGAAGTCCCTTCTAGCTCGGGTTCTGTGATTCTATAATTGGAAATTATACATTGATTGAATTAGAAACATTTATACATTAGTTGTTTGGAATGTAGAAAATATTATCTCATAAGACACAATATAATGCAAAGTAATTAGTTTTCTAATTTAGCCTGCAACACTGTTTTAACCATAGTAAATGAATGAACAAAATATTTGCTATGTGCCGAGCTCTAAAGATATAAAGACAGGCCCTGCTCTCAAGGAATTTACAAAAGACAACATATAGAGGACAATTATGGTAGCCATGGAAGGGAATTTTGTTTTGGAAAGTTACAAGGATGATGAATAGAGCCACAAGGTAGTAGACTAACTCTTTCCAGGAGCAATGGCAGAGTTGATTTGATCCCCTTTCCAATGTAAAGGAGTGTGGGGGAGAGGAGAATACTCTTGGAGGTGTGGCAGCTGTTGAGAAAATAGCCAGGAAAAGAGAAGTGTGAAGCATGACTAGAGCTAGGCCTAGATAGAGTAGGAGACTGAGGCAATCATCTACCCAGACACTGGGGCTCCAAGGCACAAGTTCCAGAGTTTAAAGATTTCAGTCCTCTGGTTAGCATAGTCACTGTTAAGGAGATAACTTAAGAAGTGATGATATATGTGGGAGTAGTGAGGTAGCTCAGTGGATTGAAATCCAAGCCTAGAGACTAGGAGGTCCTGGGTTCTAATGTGGCCTTGGACACTTCCTAGCTGTGTGACCCTGGACAAATCACTTACCCCCATTGTCTAAACCTTACTCCTCTTTTGTCTTGGAACCAATATTGATTCTAAGATGGAAGGTAAGGGTTTTTTTTTAAGTGATATATGCTAGAGCTGGACCGAGATGCATTGAGCAACTAAGGCAACCAGAGCCCCAATGGGGAAAGAAGATACAAAACTGTACTAATAATACTATTAGAATTATATCAAGAAACATAAGGAGCTCATTTATTGAAGAAGTCGCCTGTCTTTTTCCCTGCCTGTCACTCTCAAGGGGCCCCTTTGAACATTTGAGGAACATCTCTAAAGTGGTCAAAGCAAAGGGAAGAAGGGACAGGATCTCTGGCATATGGAACCAATGAGGAAGGAGAAGGATCTCCAGTAGCTTCAAAGGGGCACAGATCCTTTGCTGAGACTGATCCAGTAGGAAAAGGGGTGGATGCCTCGTTTGGAAGGGGTTGGAGAGGTGTAGAGAATGAGTGTACAGTGGCTAACTGTTTATATAGATCAGTGATGGTAAACCTTTTAAAGACAGAGTGCCAGGCCTTGCCCCCTCTTCAGAGACCTTGTGTTGTTTCCCTCTTCCCAACCAAGTGCTAGGCACACCCACCCCTTTACCCCACACAGGGGAAGGAGGAAGCACTCCTATTGGGCTGTTGGGTAGAAGGGTGGGTAAAGCGAGGAATGTCCTTAGCATAAATGAAGAGTGGGAGGGGAGTGGCCCAAGCACTCTGCTCCCCTTCAGTTCTCCCTGTGTGTTTCCATTGGGCTGTTGGGCAGAGGACTGAGGATATGAAAAAATGTCATCAGACTCAGTGGAGAGGGGTAGGGGAACAGCTCCGCCCAAGTCCCTCTGCCTTTCTAGTAATAAAGTGGGGGAAGAGGGGAGGAAGAAGTGACCACAGAGAGCACTCTGCATACCATCTTTGGCACCTGTACCATAGGTTCACCATCACTGATATAGCTTGTTCAGAAATTGTGGCAGATGAATAAGGACCTCCTAAATTTCACTTTGTGTTGAAAAAGTTAATAACAAGGGTATTCATGGCCAGTAATCCAAACTGGGCAGTAATATCTTCCTAAGAGCTGCCGTCTCCAACCTTACTACCTGCCTTCATAACCACAGTCCCTTTGGGTCATGACCTTGCATACTCTCTACCCATATACCCCTGTCTTTGAGATCTGACTCAGAGTCTTTCTCACCAGCCCTTCCCCACCATCACCATTGGTGTGTTTAGTGTCTATATTTTTCACCCTTCTAATACTCTGTTATCATACATGTTGTAATTGTTGGGGTTTTCTTAATGGAGCTCTTTTTATCATTTCTTCTTGGATGTTATTATTACACAAAAATTCTAATGATTTTGGGGGGATTTATTGTCCTACTCTCTTTGTGATTTTGGACAAATTGAAGTTTTCATTTACTTTGCCCTCCTCCTAGAATCCATCCCTTACTAGTCTATTCTGAACTCCCATTCATGGGATATATTACCTATAATTACCTTCTTTATTGTATTTATGGTCCTTAGGAAAGATAGTGCATCTAGGGTAGCAAATTTGAGCTCCTTCCACTGTCCAATTTCTGTATTATTGCACTTATAGTTTTTGCCTCAGCTTCCCTTCTCATATAAAGATATATAGATACACATATCTTATTTTTTGTTTTTGGTAGAACCTTTTTCTACCATACTTCATTCCTAGAATTATCAGTTTATGAAGGAAGCCATGCCAGATGGTAAAGATAGCTTTGTATCCTGAGGCCCAGTTTGATCCCTTATCCTCACTGCTCCTAAGGCCAGTTTATCTACCCTTTGATTTGATCTTTGTTCCCTGTGTCCTGATTGCCTTCAGGGAGGCACATGATCTTCTCCTAGGGTGGTGAGTTGCAGTCCTGTGAATTACAACCTTTGTTTTAGAGAAGAAAGTCTCCAATTGTGACTGCCCACCCCCAGTTGAAAATTCATTATAAAGTTTGTGAATTAGGGGTCTCTCACCACACACATAGACCTTCCTCCTCCATGGCATCATTCTCTCTCTCTCTTTTTTTTTTTTTTTTTTTTACCTTTTGTCTCAGAATCAGTACTTGTATTGGTTCCAAGGCAGAAGAGTGGTACAAGCTAGACAATTAGGGCTTAAGTGACTTGCCAAGATCACATGGCTAGAAAGTGTCTGAGGTCAGATTTGAACCCAGGACCTCCTCTGTCTGTAGACCTGACTTTCTATACACTGAGCTACCTAGCTGCCCCTTATGGCATTATTCTTTAATGGAACTCTTCCATTTCCTCTTCTAGAGTGAGACTACCTTCTAATCCCTCCACCTCCATTGCTTTTTTCCTACTTGCCCAGAATTTCCCCCACTATTCTTTTTGAGGAATCAGGTTTGGCCTCAGGGAAGAAGTAGCATATAAACCAGACCTTGCCCTAAGGCAGCGAGGTAAGAGAATTTGGGCTCAAAGTCAAATAACCTAATTTTGGTCCTGGCTCTTTATCTCTATGACCTTGGACAACTCACTAGATTCTAAATCTGAAAAAATTGGGAGAGTAAATAGAAGTATGATGTGACTAGGCAATAAATTGATTAATCATATTTATTAAGCACCAACTATGTGCCAAGCTCTGTGCTAAGACTGATTTCAGTGTGTGTTTAGGAGATGGAGTTAGCAGGAGGAACAGGGAAAATATCTATGAACAGAACTGTTTCCAATCTCATTTTAACTCAATTCATTTCTTAATAAACTTTTCCTTCTGTATGACCACTGGCTTGGCACTTGGAGGTGAGAAGCCTCCTGGAAGTTTGCCCTTAGAGCATCATTTAAAAAAAAATATTTTATTTTCCCCAATTACATGTAATAACAATTTGCAAAATGTTTTCCAAAATTTATAAGATCCAAATTGTCTCCTTCCCTTCTTTCCTTCCTCCCTCCTGGAGACAATAAGCAATTTGATCTGGATTATATATGTATTATCAAACAAAGCATCATACTCATTGGAAGATGTTGGTGCCTGGACTGAAACCAGAAATCACCAAAGTGCTCTTTCAGGCTTGAGGGATGCAAGGTGATAGAAGCTTCTTTTAGCGTGGGCTTTGGGCCATATTTGGGTAGCTTCCAGAGCTGTTCCTGGCAACTGTCAAAGCAAAAAACTTTCATCCTCAAGAGAGCTAACCTCCCTGCTAGTTGGTTCTGTGTAAACCCAACTCAGGCCTTTACACTCAACTCAACTGGCATTGTAACCCTGGGACCATTTCACCTCTTTTACATCACAGTTGTCTAATCTGTAAAATGGGAATAATAATATTTGTACTATCTACCTCACAAGGTTGTTCAAAGCATTTTGTAAACCTCAAAAGCTATTATAAAACAATGTTTATTATTATTTTTTACCTACATGCTCTCTGCAAACAAACCCTGCTTGATCCAACCTTCTTGCCTCTTCTTCTGTTCAGTGGTATTTCCTGATAAATAAGCATGAGGGTATGATTAACAGTCACTTGAATGTCCTGGTGCCTATCTACTTTTCCATAATAATAATAATAATGATAATATAATAATTATTATTATATTGAACTTTAAGGTTTACAAAATGCTGAATCTATGTTAACTCACTTGATCTTCACAACAACTTTGGGAGTGAGGTACTATTATTATTTCTATTTTTACAGATGAGGAAACTGAGGCACAGAGGTTAAATAACTTACCCAGAATCACATAACTAGTACCTATGAGACAGAAGTTGAACTCAGATCTTTCTGACTTTAAGTTCTGTGCTCTATCCATTGTAACACTTACCTGCCTCTCAACTCTGGGGTCCAGGGTTTGTTGAAGGGAGAAATTTATGGGATTTATAGGATTAAGAGCTGGAAGGGACTTAAGCATCAGGAGACTACTTCTGCTCAACCCTTCATGCCAGTTTATCCCAGAGTCCCTCCTGCTTTCCTAAGTAAGTCCAAGCCCCTCATTTTATAGTTGAGAAAAGAGGCCTACAGAAGGGAAATGATTTGCCCAAGGTAATATAGCTAGTTAGTAGCCATGCTAGGATTCAAACTCGGGCCTTCTCATTCCAAATCCATTTCCTCTAAAACTCATGGTACTAATCTATGGTTCAGACCAATGATGGGCAAACTTTTTAAAGAGGGGCCAAAGGAAAGGAAATGCTCATCTGTCAGTCTGTTTCTAAGGCAACTCTTTCGAAGTTTCATTGTATTGTATCCTACTCATTGTATTCGTCAGATTAGGAATCATGTCTCGCTGCCAGATAGAACATTTCTGGGGGCTGCATCTGGCCCGAGGGCCTTAGTTTGCCCACCACTGCATTAGACTATTCCAGAAGGTAAACATACTTTGCAGCTGTTGTACAAACCATCCCTTGCCATATCCTGGACTATCCAATTAATGCATTGCTTTGCTCTCCAAGTAGGATGTTTTGCAAGAACTTTATAGGTGATCCCCTTCTTTCTCTAAGGAGAATGCTGAATCAGGAAATCTTCACTCTCTAGAATATTTAATCCCTGAACTCTCAAATTTGGGGGCTATTGACTTTGGACCAAGGAGACATGCACATTATTGCTTCTGCCATGTGCTTTAGAGCAGTGATTTTCAATGTAGTCCAGAGACTGCAAAGGAGTACCTGGAAATCCTTTGGAAATCTGCTTTTGCGGGGGATCAAAACTGTTTTAATAATAATACTAAGGCATTTTAATTTTTAATATGGTAAATATCAATAGATATAATCCACATAAACAAAAGCTCTTTGGAAGGTCCTCATTGATTTTTTTTTAAAATAAACCCTTACTTTCCGTCTTGCAATCAATACTGTATATTGGCTCCAAGGCAGAAGAATGGAAAGGGCTAAGCAATGGGGGTCAAGTGACTTGCCCAGGGTCACACGGCTGGGAAGTGTCTGAGGCCAGATTCGAACCCAGGACCTCCTGTCTCTAGGCCTGGCTCTCAATCCACTGAGCTACCCATCTGCCTCCCCTCAGTGATTTTTAAGAAGGGGTCTTAAGACCAAAAAGTTTGAGAACCATTGTTCTAGAGGACCTCCCTCAGTGCCCAATTTCTATGGTCTATTAAGATTGGAAAATCTTTGACTTTCAAGATCTCTCTTCTTCAACCATATGTAAACATATGTCTACCTCTGCCATGTGCTTTTACCATGAGTCACCATCAACTGTACCTGGGAGGAGGAAATTGTACATAGAAACAGACCTTCCCCTTTCCCACCCAATAAAGGACTCCTCTATTATTACATTGGCTTATCTTCTCAAGTCCAGGAGGAAGAAGAGATGGAAAAAAGGCCTAGCTGTTCTACAGCTCAGTTTTTAGGATAGTGAGGGGGAAGAACTTATCCCCAAGTCTGTAATTCCACCATCATGACTTTCAGCAAAGTGCCAGTAGGCATGCTCTTATTCCATGGGTACTCCTTAAATGAAAAAGCCCATCCTTTGTAGTCTCATCGAGTTCATTGGAGACCTTACCAGGTTGACCATGAGTTCCCAGACCAACTCCTAAATATCAGTGTTCCCCTCCCTACCAATTAACTTTGTATTTACTCTCTATCTCTTCTCTATGTACTTCCCTAGGTGTGTGTGTGTGTGTCCATGTTGTTCCCCTCCACCCCCAACAGAATGTATATTCCTTGAAAGCAAGGTCTATTCCATGTTTAGCTTTGTAACTCCAAAAACTATCACAGTAATTATGTGCCACAACCTGACATATAAGTGCACAATAAATTTTCTCCATGAAGTTGAAATGAATAGCCAAAAATGCATGTTAAATTCCTTTAAAACATGTCAAAGTAGGTTTAAAATTCTCCTCTTTAAGTCTTTCTTGCTTTGCATAGCAACTCCTTTCTCTATAGATAGTAAAGGTAAACTGAAACCCATCTCAGGTCAGAGTTCATCACCAAATCTGAGTTAGGGGAGGCCCAAGGAATCCCTACAAATTATTCGTGTTACCCTATGTTAAAGGTTCTCTAGGTTTAAGGCCTTCATTTGTAGTTGATCTGGCTGAATTCAGTCTTAAAGGCCGGATGTGGCTCGGGCTGGGCTGGTGGTTCATTATTTAGACTGAAATGAAATGATCCACTCATGGTCCAACTAGTAGTTAACAAAAAGAAGTTTACTTAGCCATTATGTGGAAAAATATATTCAGGAAGGATATGGTGCCAGTTTAGGTAGATGTAGCCCCCTGTTTTGGATCAGATGGGCATCATGACTTGATGATGGACATCTACTAGTCCTAAAGGCACCAGTTCTTTATGGGCTGGCCTTTTTATGCTCTAGCCAACTGGAAAGCTACAATAGCTTAAACCATACCTTCCTATATTAAGTCTCATGAATAGCTAGTTATCCTGCTTTTAGGGAAAAAAACTAACCTAGCCTACATAGCAGGGATTTGGATAAATATTGTTCTTACCACCTTTAACTGACAAGGTTCTAAAGATTTTCCAGAGGACCTGCCACTACTTAAATAGCTTTGGGACTCTTACTTGACAGATCTAACCTTTAGGTTGTAAGAAGCCTGGCTTGAGCAGCCTTAGATGAAGAGTTTATTTAAGGTAAAAGAAAAACAAAAATAAAAGACAAGAAAAAAGTAAACACAAACACAAAAGGAGTATGACAGCATATGGAGAGCAAAGATCTAAAATCCCAGCCTTTTTCTTCCTGCTTCAGAAAGTCCAGGTCCAGAAGCAGCTAGGTATCTCAGTGAGTTGAGAGGCAAGCCTAGAGATGGGGGGTCCTAGGTTCAAATCTAGCCTTAGATACTTCCTAGCTGTGTGACCCTGGGCAAGTCACTTACCCCCATTGCCTAGCCCTTCCTGCTCTTCTGCCTTGGAACCTATTCACTGTATTGATTCTAAGATGGAAGATAAGGATTTAAAATTAAAAAAAAAAAGTCCAAGTGCTAGGTCTGTGATACAATAGTGCATCTCTAGGTGAAAAGCACCAATGATGATTAGGACATCAAGGCAATAAAGCAGATGATGTTATAATCCCAGCACACTAACTGATCCTCTTCAACGTGACAGGGTCATCTCCAGTAAGGTAGCTAAGAGACCATTACCATCTTGTATTTAGTCTATCTAAGTGCCAGCATTTGCCCAGTATCACCCCTTTTCCGAGAGTGATGCTGATTCATCGAGGGCAGGCATGGCTTCTCAGAGGTGGAGCACCTGACCCAGTCAGGAACAGAATGACAAAGACATTGTTTCACAGGGACAAACCTGACACGGAGATGGGGAAAGAGGGTGGATTTCCAGTTGATGACTATTCAGAATACACTGGCATAAAGAGCCCATTTGGGAAGGCCTAGCCACCTACCTCATCTGTAATGAGAGGGATCATATGGCCCCAAGCCTTCTAGAGCATAACATCATGGGACCCATGTCTAGATTGGCAATGAACCCAATCCCCGTTCTCTGCTCTTCTCATAAAAGCATCAATCTGGTTGTTTAGTTTGGCAAAGAACATGTATCTCTAATGAGTATAACATGCTTACAGTCAGCATTGTAGAACTGAATTAGCTAATTGTATTGTAAAGACACTGTAAATTTCCTCTATTGATCCTCACCCTAATGGATAGAGCCTTTTTGATTGTCTAGTCCTTTTGTTTCCAGGCCATAGACCCCCTTAAATCAGGCTCATAGCCACTTCCTACCAAAGGACCCTCTCTAGCCATGCAACTCATAACTGAGCCCACTGGGAGAACATTCCAGAATCCCCATCCCTTAAGGTATCCCCCTTTACTGAATTAATGGCCACAAATGTCCACTTTCACATGCCTCTTGAAGCCATTGGAGAATGAAGCAAAGTGGTATTCATCAGGAGTCAAGTCGTCATAGGGAACCATTGAGATAGCAGAGGAGGAAGCAGGGTGTCAGATCTAGGACTGGCAGTCTCAGCCTCTGGCAGAATTGCAACTTGTTCATGAGGGATGTTACTGCCCAAGGGGGGGGGGCATGATGAGCATGACCTTGAAAGTGCCCTTTTCATTTAATTATAGAGGCTTCTTATGCCCTTCTCCCTGTAGCCCATTATCATCCTACCAGGTGCCACTTGTCTTCTTCACTGGCCTTACAGGGCAATCACAAGAGAGAAGTGGCGTATTAAAGGACTCTGGCATCCTTCATCTGCATTACAAGAGAAGAAATAGCCTTCACCCCTTCCCTTGACAGGATCTATAATTATGTGGGGGTTTTTAACCCTTCCATCTTAGAATCAATGCTATGTATTGGTTCCAAGGCAGAACAGCAATCAGGGCTAGGCAAAAAGGGTCAAGTGACTTGCCCAGGGTCACACAGCTAGGAAGTGTCTGAGGTCACATTTGAACCCAAGGCTTGTCTCTCCATCCACTGAGCCACCTATCTGCCCCCATTTATTTGGTATTAATAAACAAGATGGCTCAAGTAAATCCAAAAGTCTCCCCACTTAGCCCTACCCTTAATAACTGGGATAGAGGCTGCTATAAGCATTCAATTGTAGGTATTAATTTCCCTAAACTCATTCTATTGATTTCCCTCAGTGGTCTGAAATCCTACCTTGCTGTTGGAAACTAAAGTGCCCTTATGGACTTGTCGGAGGTTTCCTAATAGTAACCTGGCTGCCAATGTCCAGCAGTTCCAAGTAGGGATGCGTTGGGGCTTTAAAGGAAGCTTTAGGATGGAGGTGGTGGTAGAAGGGCTCTTACTATACCAGTACTGAACTTTTTTACAAGCAACCCCATAGATTAATGATCAGTTCCTTATCAACCCTATTTTCAGAAACAACCCAAGGTGCATTTTATTGCTACCTTCAGCCATACTCAAAATTCCTATTTGCAGCAGCAGCCGCCACATTTGCCCAAGTAGCAACTATGACTGTCCCAATCTCTTGTGCAAATTTCACCAGTTAGTCTGTCCACATCTGTCTGTTGGTACAACATGGGAGGCCCACAGCTAAAGTTTGACACCATTAGGGTAGGACACCACCCATAAGGCAGAGTCTTCCCTCCTCCAAACAGATTGGTCATAGGGCATGCAAGGCCTTGGGTGCCTGGATGTGTCTGGGGAATGGGAAATCCCAACCCCTTCTCTTTTAGGAATTTTGCCTCCTTCTTGCTTGGCCCATGGCCTTTCTGTCCCTGGCCCAAACAGCATCTCCTTCACCACCTTTGCCTTCAGGGCACAATTCTTAAACTAAAAGATCTCTGCTTGCTTCCTTCTAGCTGCTTAATAAGCATGTACAGTTTACTTTAACTTTCCTTATGCTGGTGACCCAGCTTTTCTAAGGTTAGAAATAATCAATGAATATTATCTATGCGCTGTGTATACTTCAACATCTGCTGGTATAATCTCTTCAGGTCAATGGAGTTTTAATCTCTGACCCACTGACTGATTTTGCTCTAGTAGCTACAGTTTTCCAGCCTCTTGCATGGATCAAATTCTAATTCTTTTATTTGCTACCTGTGTGGCTTTGAGCTTGTCCCTTAACCTCACTTGGTTTCAGGTTCCTCCTCTATAACAAGAGAGGGATAGACTAGACCCCTGAGATCCATTCTAGCTCTAAATTTATTACATGAGTAACGTTATCGTGGATATTCCTTTTTGGAATGAGTTGGGTCAAATGGCTTCTAAGGAGCATTTTTCCCCATCATATCCCACTGCCTCTCGGTGAGAAGGTTCCTTATGTTGGAGGCTTCCGGTTCTATAAAATGAATTGAGACTCTACTTTTATCAGTTTTTCAAGGAAGGTGAGGATTTGCAAACTGAGTTTTCCTTTTAAACTAAAGATATTCTCTATTGCCAGTCATGACTAAGGAAAAATGGAATGCATTTAACTTCCCAGTAGGATGTGATGAAATGTGGCCAATTCTTTTCAGAGTTCTTCTATTTACCTCTCTGTCTTCATCTTTCAGAGTGAATCATCCTTTAACTTAATATCTGAGAAATGTGACATCTTATCGATTCTTTGTGACCATCCAGAAAATAGGATTTACCAGAGGAAAATTCAGGTAAGGCCAAGGGTATTTAAAATAAATAAGGAGAGGAATATTTATGTGCTTTTCTGCTTTGGTCACGACTTGGGATTTCACCAAATGAGGAATTCCCAATGTGAAAACTTCCTCTGTAGATTCAAAATGACATCTCCCAGTCTTGGAGAGTTGCTAGGATTGCTGTGAGGTTAATTCACTTGCCTGTAGTTGTATGTGTCAGAGGGAGGACTTGAATCAGGCCTTTCTTCATGATTCCAAGGCCATCCCTCAAGTCTCTATACACTCCCACCCCTCATGCTCTCTCTCTTTTTCTCTTATTCTCTCTCTCTTAAACACACACATCCCTTCTCTCTGATAAACACATTCAACATACACACACACACATTTTCTCTCTCTCTCTCTCATATACACATTCACACATCACACACTTTCTCTCTTTCTTTTAAACCACACATATATTTCTCCCATACATTTACACTTTCTCTCTCTCTCTTTCTTACATACACGCACACACTCTCTCTCTTGCACACACTTTTTCTAATATACACTCTTGCTTTCTCCCTTTCTCTCTCACATACATATGCACATACTTTCTCTTATACACATACTCTCATATACACACTTTCTCCCTCTCTTACACACATTTTCTCCCTCTCTCTTACATACATGTACACATACTTTCTCTAATATACACACACACTTTCTCCTTCTCTTACACACATACTTTCTCTCTCACTCTCCTACATACTTGCACACTTTCTCTAATACACATACATTTACTTTCTCCCTCCTTCTTACACATGTTTTCTCCCCCTCTCTTTTTCTTATATACACATGCACACACTTTCTCTTACACACATACTCTCTCTAACATACACATACTCAATTTCTCTCTTATACACACTTTCTCCCTCTTTCTTTTTCTTATGTACACATGCACATACTTTCTCTTACACACATACTCTTATACACACACACATATATACTTTTTCTCTTACACACACACATACACACACATTCTCTTACTTTTTCTCTCTGTATGTATACATATATACAATCAGGTTCACATACATATTTCCATTGGGTATATACATATGTATGTAAATACAGTATTTATGTGTGTATATTTTTGTTCAGATCTGTGATTTCATCCATGTAGTATCTCATCTGCAATTCCTGGCCTAGGGAATTTCCTGAATTATTGAAGAGACTAAGTGATGTATCCATCAAATATGGACTTATTCTTACACTCATACTTTTTTCCAAGACTGCAAGGACTGTAGAGCTTGTGGTTTGGGGTAGGATGAGGGGAAAAGAAAGTCCCCCCGTTTCAGTTGCAGACAGTATGCAGAGATTAGACTAAGTTCCTCGCGAAGAATGGATTGATTTTCTTTTTGTGCCTGCCCAGTGAAAAATGATGTCAATGACATTTCTGCCAAAACTAAAGTGGAGGTTTTTAAATGTCATATTTCTTTAGTGTTTTATAGCTACAAAGCACTATATAAGCTTTATCTCATTTGATCCTCACTAGAAGGACTCTAGGGGAAAATAGTATAAGAATTATTCCCATTTTATACATAAAGAAACTGAGGTTCAAAAAAAGTTAAGTCACTTCTTTAAGATCACAATTGTAGGTGGCAGGACCAAGATTCAAGCTTCAAATTGCCATTCTACCATTGTTGCCTTTCAAGTAAGAAACAGTAAATCATCTACCTTTTTTTTTTTAAACCCTTAACTTCTGTGTATTGACTTATAGGTGGAAGAGTGGTAAGGGTAGGCAATGGGGGTCAAGTGACTTGCCCAGGGTCACACAGCTGGGAAGTGTCTGAAGCCGGATTTGAACCTAGGACCTCCTGTCTCTAGGCCTGGCTCTCAATCCACTGAGCTACCCAGCTGCCCCTCATCTACCTCTTTTAAGAGTGGCCTCTGCTATTAGGCCAATGAGTCTGGTCAAAGAAAGAAAAAAAGGAAGGAAGGAGAGAAGAGGGATGGAGGGAAACAGAGAGAGAGAAAGAGAAAGAGAGAGGGAGAGGGAGAGAAAGAAAAGAGAGGGGAGGTAGGGAAAGGAAGAAAGGAAGGAGAGAGAAGGAGGAAGGGAGGAATGGAAGAAAATAAAAATTTGGGGGTGGGTAAGCTACTTGGCATAGTGGATACAGTGCCAGACCTACAGTCAGGAGGACCTGGGTTCAAATGTGGCCTCAGAAACTTCCTAACTGTGTGACCCCGAGCAAGTCACTTAACCCCAATTGCCTAGCCTTTGCCACTCTTCTGTCTTAAAATTGATACTGAGACAGAAGGTAAGGGCTTTAAAAAGAAAAAAGAATCTACCTCTGGTTAATACCACCCATTCTTATAGTTTCAGGTGAGTCCTTAACGCTATGCCATCCTGGTTCTCCTCCTTCCTCTCTTAATTCCTCTTCCTCTGTCTCCTTGACTGATTCTTTTTCCTTAACAGTGTTCCCCAAGATTCTGTTCTCTGCCCTTTCCTCTTCTCTCTCCAGACACTCTCTCTTTGGCAGTCTCCTCCTTTACTATGGCTTTGGCCATCGCTTCTTCTCAGATAATTCAAAAAATTATCTATTTCTGACTCTCTCCTGAACTCTAGACCTGCCTCCCCACCTGGATTTGTCTCACAAGAACATCAAACTCAGCCTGTCTAGAGCTAAGCTTTTGATCTTTCCCTCCTAACCTCCTTCATCTGACTTCCTTATAGTTCTCTCAGCTGGTCGACCACATATGAAAGAAGCTTTGGTTTGTTTTCTTTGATTCTTCCCTCTCTTTTACCTCTTATCTAATGATGAAGATGAAGAAGATGATGATGATAGCTAGCATTTATAGAGCTCTTTGAGGTTTACCATTATTACCTCATTTGATCCTCACAACAAGCCTGGGATGCAGGTGCTATTATTTTACAGATTTTACAGAGGAGGAAACTGAAGCAGACAAAGGATAAAGGAATCTGGCCTGGGTCACAAAGCCAGTGTCTAAGGCTAAATTTTGAACTCGGATGTTTTTAGGTGCCTCCTAACTGCTATATCATAATTATCCAATTCATAAGATCCTTCTTTCATTTATACTGATTGCCTTTTCTCAACTGAGACTGCCAAAACAATTGCAGCTGTTGTTGTTCAGTCATTTCAGTTGCCTCCAACCCTTTCCCCACATGTCAAGGCCCCATGAAGTCACTGGTCCTCTTTGAAGATGAAGGACAAACACCAACGGTGGGTTTTTTGGGGGCAAAGATACTGGAGTGGCTTGCCATTTCCTTCTCCAGCTCATTTTACAAATGAGGAAATTGAGGCAATTAGGGTTAACTGACAGCTAGTTAGTGTCTGAGGCCAGTATGAACTCAGGTCTTCCTAACTCCAGACCCAGAGCTCTATCTTTTGCACCACCTTATTGCCTTATTATTTTCATTATCATTATCATTATCATCACTTTACTGTCTAAAGCTATGTTTTTCTTTTCCCCAGGAACTCAGCAAAAGATTTTCTGCTCTACGAAAAACAAAAGGGGATGGGAATTGCTTTTACCGAGCCTTGGGTTATTCCTACTTAGAATCACTTATTGGAAACAGCAGAGAAATTCTCAGGTAAATGACTGTTTTGGAATTTCTTTATTTACATATGTAATAATTACACATATTACATCTTCTATTTAGAATGTAAGCTCCTTGAGGGCAGGGATTGTTATTTGTTTTGTCTTTGTCTCCTGTTAATTTAATTCTTCGCACACATTAGTTTTTTTGATTGGATTGGATTGGAATAGTAAATACAATATTTGATCATACTAAAAGCCCTAGGCTCTAACTCAGCTGTTTCAATGGCTTCAACAGTTTTTCCTTTGTTGGTTCAGCCCATATGTAGAAAGTAGTAAAAGGGGTGTGCTGGAGCCAGCTCAGTTTTTGGAAATTGATTACTATATTTTCTTTGTGAGCATTTACATGAAAGCTACAGATCTGGGCTTGATTTATTGTTTTATTGACTGTCTAGACTTTATAAAGTAATGGAGAAACTGTTAATGATGCAAAATAGATTTTAAAATGTGTCCTACATACATGTTTCCCCCACAAAGTGCTGATTATTAAACATTTACTAGTATATACTGCTGGTTAGAATCTTTGAAGATATCTTCTAATGGAAAATGAGAGGAAACAATGGAACAGGAGACCAAGAACTTGGGTTCTCATCCAAATCTGGCCACTACCTTACCTGCATTTCTTTGAGCAAGTCACAACTTTGCTGAGCCTTAGTTTCCTCCTCTGTAAGATGATCTCTAATGAACCTTCCACTTCTAACATTCTCTATTCTTTTTCATATTGTGTGTTGCCTATCTTCCAATTCTTACATTCTATGTTCTAGGTTTCTTTTTTGTTCTTACACCCTATGATTTCATATGTCTATGGAATCACCTTTCCTGGAGGACTTGAAATAGAATTATTTGCTCCCCTCAGATAATAGGATGATCCTTGAAGGCAGGAAGATTTCCCCAAAGTATCTGGCCAGGTCCAAACTAGCAAAAATAAATTGTTTTAGAAGAGTTAATCAAAGAATTCAAGCCAAAACAAAAACTAAAAACCTCCTTGTGACAGGAAGTTCTCAAGCAAAAGTAGGTTGATCATTTGTTGGGTAATTGTAGAGATCCTGTCTCTCTTCATTGATACAGTAGATAAAGTCAGGAAGACTCTAGGTCCTAGCCAGAGACAATACTAGCTGTGAGACCCTAGGCAAGTCATTTAACCTCTGTCTGCTTCATCTGTAAAATGGAAATAATAATAGCACCTACCTGCCAGCCTTATTATAGGGACAGAAGTAAATAATCTTTGTAAAATACTTTGCAAACCTAAAAGTACTATATAATAATTATTGTTACGATTGTTATTAGCTTTATTCATGTTACCTGGATAAACTACTCTGATCAGACCTGGCCTTAAACATAATGGGAAATAGACACCCACCTTAAAATGTGACCTGAAGGAGATTCCAGCATCCCCCTGCCCCAAAACACTACATGCAAATCATAGATGTAGAACTAGGGCCTAAGAAACCATCTGGTCCATCCTCCTTATTTTATAGATGGAGAGACTGAGGTCTAAAGAGATTAATAACTTGAGCAAGGTCACACAGGATGTAAACATTAGAGGTGGAATTTGAACCCAGGTCTTTTGAATCTAGAGCCTAGTAGTCTTTCCATTATATGACACTCTTCCTCATCTACCTGTGGGGTTATCATTGATGCCTGAAGTATCACCATTTCAAATGAAGAGCCACCTCTTCCCTCTCAGGAGGAAAGCATACAATGCATTTACCAACTTGATCTTCATGGAATCATAAATGAAGCATTCAGAGGTCATCTAGTCCAACCCACTTATTTTTTACATTTGAAGAAATAGACCAGGAAGGTTAAGTCACTTGCCCAAGGTCACACCAGTATAGAATAACACTGCACTTCCTTGAACTGAATTCCTCTGATTCTGCTTCCAAACTTGTTATCTCCTATACATATGAGTATCTTGGCTCCTCTCCAAACTAAAAGTCATTTTGCCAGGGGGAAGTCTGAAAAGACTAGGAGTCTACTGGACATCTTTGAAGGAAGGTCAGTGCTTGGAGAGGGGCGAGAACGTGGCAGGAAAAATTTTTCCTCTTTATCAATTTTGTTAGCCTAGATCTCATTTGCCACCATACTTGGATTCACAGAATCACAGTGTTGGAAGGGAACTCAGTCCAAGCCCCATCCAAAATATGAATCTTCTCTATATTGTCCCTAACAAATGATAATTTCAGCCTCCTTTAAAGACTAAGTATTAGGAAATTCACTAATTCTTAAGGTTTGTTTTTGTTGTTGTTTAGTCATTTCTGTCATTTAGACTTTTTATGACCCCCATTTGGGATTTTCTTGACCAGGATACTGGAGTGGTTTGCCATTTCCTTCTCCAATTCATTTTCCAGATGAGGAAACTGAGGCAAACAGGGTTAAGTGACTTGGTCAGGATCACACAACCAGTTAGTGTCCAAGGTTAGATTTGAAATCAGGTCTTCCTGATTCTAGGCTAGGAACTCAATCCACTGTGCCACCTAGCTGCCCAATTCTTAAGGTAGCCCATTCTATTTTCAAATAGTGCTTATCACTAAGTTCTTCCTTTAAATGAACTGAAATCTGCCTTATAATTTCTTTCTAAAATCTCCTTAGAATGTCTTCTTTTTAAAAATAATTTTGCCTTATAATTTTCATCTATTAGTCCTAGCCATGCTGAATAAATTTAATCTGTTACTTGTCAGGCCTTCAGATAACTGAAATCCATAAGAACAAATTGCTCTGGGGGCAGCTGGGTAGCTCAGTGGATTGAGAGCCAGGCCTAGAGACAGGAGGTCCTAGGTTCAAATCTGGCCTCAGACACTTCCCAGCTGTGTGACCCTGGGCAAGTCACTTGACCCCCATTGCCTACCCTTACCATTCTTCTGCCTTGGAGCCAATACACAGTATTGACTCCAAGACGGAAAGTAAGGGTTTAAAAAAAAAAATTGCCCTGTTATCTTCTACCTGTCTTTCCTTTTTTGTGCTAAATATTCCCATTTACTTCAGTGGAGAAGATGATTCTGTCCCCCTTTCTCTGAACATAATAAAATGTTTTAATACCTTCCTCAGAAGACATTACAGTGTTTCAATATTCTTCCTAAAACACTGAGAATTGAACAGAAGATTCCATATAGAGTTTGACCAGATCAGTGATGATACTGTCACCTCCCCAGTCCTAGACACTGTTCTTCTCTTAATGTAACATAAGGAGTCCCATTTGCTTTTTTTTTTTATTGCCATTTGTAAAAGATTAATTGTAGGGAGAGGACATAGTACCATAGATTGTTACATCAGGAGGAAATGACCCTAGAGGACATCTGTTCCATAGAAAATTTACTTACACTTGTATCCACTAAAACTTTTAGCTCTGCCTTTAAAACTATATCTCTCCTATCGCATAGTCTTGTGATTGATTTTTTTGACCCTGCGTGCAGTACTTTACATTTATATCTCTATTCGGTTTCATCTTCCTAGCTTCAGCCCACAACTCTCAATTTTTGAGATATTTTTGGATCCTGTATTTGTGGTCCATTGTATTAGTTTCCGCTCCTGAATTTGTGTTTTCCACAGATTTGGTGAATGCTATCTTAAGCCAAATCACTAATAAAAATGTTAACCTGGACAGGATGAAAGACAGATTTTTCCAGGAAAGAGGGGCCTAGAGATATGTAGTAGTTTTTTTCCTAAAACATACCACTAGAGGGCATGATCCTCCTCCAAATTTAGCAACCTTGGAACTAGCTGTTTATTCTATTCTGTGACTTCTGAAAAGGAAAAGAACACAAAAACACCCAAAACAACTTGCTCAGAGTGATTATAAACCAAACCTGAAAAACCTGCTTTCACATTGGCCTATTTAAGATCCAGGAGAATACAATGAAATCTTAGTTTTCCCAAAGGGGGGAGCAGGGGAGTTTGAAAGGAAAGAGCACATAAAAAAATCCTATCCCACTTATTTTGGGATTTCGGTATGTATCCATGTGCTCTTACAACAATGACCAATATGGATATGTTTTTCATGACAATAAAAAATTGGGGGAAAAAAATCCTAACCCAAAATGACTTTCTGTTAGAGATTCCAGGAGGGATTTGGAGTGGTTTTTAGAGGTAGTACACCATATGCTCCATAGACTTACCCCCTAGCATCCCTTTATTACTTTGGGGAGGAGGGAAAACTGTGAGATTGAGTCAGGGGATAAGGAAAGATTGGGGAAACATGGGTCCAACAACTAACTCATTATAGGAAAATGGGCAACACTAAATTTCATTACCCTTATTTGTAAAATGGGAATTTAATATAGATAAAGATTTTGCACTCCCTACCTTTATATATATATCTGGAGTTACCAGGCCTGGAGTCGGGAGGATCTGGGTTCAAATATGACCTCAGATAACTTCCAAAGCTATGTGACCCTGGGCAGGTCACTTAACCCCAACTGCCTGACCGTACCACATTTCTGCCTTGGAACTGATACTTAGGATCACTTCTAAGACAGAAGGTAAGGGTTTATATTATATTGTATTATATTATGTTATATTACATTACATTTCTTGTGTTATAATTTTGTTATATTTTATGCAAAATATAAAAATAACTCCAAATATATATAAAATCACATTCCATAATTGCTCCCTGTAGGGGTTATCTTTGCCTTTGGGGAGAGTAGCCCCTGTCCTGACTTCCTATTATAGAAATAAGAGGGATGAGTAACAGTAGGGATGTTGTGGGCCTCAAATAAGATAATGGCTGTAGAGCATGTTGCAAACCTTTAAGCCCTATACAAATGTCAGTACTTTTATTGCAGTTGTTGTCTTTATCATCCCCATCATCCCTCATCCCACAGTCAGCAGACTCCACTTCAGTGATCACTCCATTCCCTGAGCCTTTCTGGAGCTCAAACATTGTTTCCAGAGCAATAAGGAGTGTGCTGGTAAATGTTTAACTACCAAACTCTCCAGAAGAAATAAAGGTTATAAACACAGACACTTGAATGTTTTATTTACATTAATAACACCTTCTTAAGTCTAGATAGCCAACAGTACAACAAATCTAGCTTTGATACGTGTATCTTTGCTGGTTTCTGAGGGGTAAGTGTTCACGCTGAAATTTAACAATCTGGTTAGAGCTGGCTCCAGCACTTCCATGGATAATTAATAACAGAGCTCAAGATGTTAGAGACACTGTACACAGACGGAGCACCTGATACTTTGTTCACCACCCTCTAATCTTCAGGTTCAATCCCTTTCAGGTTTAAAGAACGTGTGCTACAGACACCAAAAGACCTTTTAGCTGCTGGCTTTGAAGAACACAAATTCAGAAACTTCTTTAATGCTGTAAGTAGCCTATGAACCGATAGCCTAAATACCTGGATCAAAATACAAACGGGAACAGAACTGTGGTACTAAGAGAGCACAAAGGCAATAGCTGTGTAATGGTGGTCCATTCAATTCTCTGAGCCTCAGTTTCCTGCAAAATGGAGATCAGCTGTAAAGGAGAACACATATATACCTAACCAGGGCATCATCCTTTCTCCCACCAAGAGATTGTATGCAGGCAGTAAATAGCCTTTACCCTCTGGGCTGTTGTTTCTAAACTGGCTCTTATACTGTGGCTGTAGGACCCATCTTATACTGTAGTTGAGGGGAAGGCAGGGCTAGGGAACTTCCTATGCAAGCAGAGTAGCTTGTAGGGAGTCTGGCTACCGGAGTGGCTTTCCCTATATATCTATTTTTTGCCCACCCCTGGGGAGGTCTTGTGTATCCGACTTCTGTGCTGCAAAGCCACCTGAGGATTGGCACCTAAGGACTGGAAGACTCTATGTCACAAGGTCAGCTATGTTTGCTGTGCCCGTGAAAGTATTGCCTAAGACCCCTGTTCTCTTGGACAGATCTATGTCTGAAGTTCTGGAATGGGAAAATTGAATACTTCTACCTGCAATCTTCCATAGAACCCTGGCTTCTAGATGCCATAATCTCGATGTTCAGGATAGGAGAATAATTAGTACAATTAATGTATGAGTTGGTGAAGGCAGGGGAGGGAAAGAGAGAGCTCCCCTGCCAGCCTTTTCATACTAATTGTGGGTTCCCTCCCCAAGGCCCAGGGTATCTAGATATTTCTTCTATAACCAGGAGCCCAAGGAATAGGAGAGTGTTTGTTTAGTGTGTTCCCAACCCATATTTATAGGCATGAAGGAGCCTCCATACATCATCAATCCTGGAAACTCTCAATTCAGTGATCATGGTGGCCAAGGGAGGCTTTTGGAGTGGCCCTCTCCCATTCTTTCCCTTTCCCTGACACTCATTTTTTTAAATAGTGAATAAAATAGCTCTCCATGGGATTGGAGAGTAGACGACAATAACAGCTCAGATTTTAAAGAGTAGTAGATCTTACACGATGCTTTTCTACTGAGATCATATCCCCATTTTTTATATGAAGAAATTAAGGTTCATGGAATTGAATGGCTTTGCATGGGCTCATAAAGAAGTGACAAAGGTGGGCCTCAAGCCCAGGTGGTCTGATTGAATTCCCGGTGCTCATTCCAGGAAGTATGCTATCTGTCTCCACTATAACACACCTTGGACTAGATAAAATCATGACATTTGGCTTAGGCTTACTGGTGGGTGCAAGAGGAAATGGGAAAAGGAGGGCTAAAAGAAGTCCTCTTTCTTTTCTTTATTTTTGAACCCTTACTTTCTGTCTTAGTAACAACTCTTAAGATTCAAAGGCAAGGGCTAGGCAAACAAGGTGAAGTGACTCGCACAGGATCACATAGCTAGGAAGTGTCCATGGCCAGATCTGAACCCTCATCCTCCCAGCTCCAGGCCTGACACTCTATCCACTGCACCACCTTGCTGCCCCGACTTTCTCTACTTTAAACAAAAGGAAATTGTTTGTTTGTTGACCAGAGTTGATCAGAGATGTTCAGGGCATAGGTCTATCAGTTATCAAGGTTGAATATGTGTGGCAGTGAAACAGATATTCCAAAAATATGGATAAAACTTTTTTTTTTAGCACTTGAAAACAAGCAGGTTATCAGAATGGATAGAGAGCTGGCCTTCAAGTCCAGAAGACCTGGGTTCAGATGCCACCTTTGGCACATATTGGCCATGGCACATAGCATTATGCCCTTAGTCTCTTGGTGTCCCAGCCAACTATATACATTGCAGAGAAGGTACTGATCTGCATTGGTAGAGAAAATTTGTCACTGAGAATACCTTAACCCAAGGAAATCACAAATCCAATCTAAAAAAAAAAAGCTTATGTTTGACTTTGTAATATCCTTAGTGTCTATCCTCTTCTCCGCCCTGCCCCCCCCCTCCATGTTTAGCAAATCCTATGACCAGTGCTGTTGCTAGGTCATGTATATATATGTTGCTGTCATTTAGTCATTTTAGTCATGTCCATTTCTTCCTGACTCTCTTTGGGGGGTTTTGGCAAAGAAACTGGACTGGTTTGTCATTTTCTACTCCAGCTCATTTTACAAATGAGGAAACTGAGGCAAACAGTGTTAAGTGACTTGCCCAGGGTCACAGAGCTAGTAAATGTCTGAGACCAGTTTTGAATTCAGGCCTTCCAACTCTAGCCCAGCACACTATCCACTAGTATCCTTATTTTCTGTAAAAATCAGTCTATAAAACTCCCAATTGGTAAAACTTTCCCTTGCTTGGATAGGTTTTGGCAATCTACTCTCATATACTTATTGAAGTATCCAATATTGGATTTGAACTCTCGAAGCTAAGTCTTTCTGACTTAGGCCCAGCACTCTGTCCCACTGTGCCACATAGCTGCCCCCCAGAATTTGTTGTTCAGTTATGTCTGACTTTTGTGACCCATGTTTCCTACTGTTCATGGGGTTTCCTTGGCAAGAATACTGGAGTATTTTGCCAATTCCTCTCCAGCAGATGAAAGCAAACAGAAGTTCAGTGATTTGCCCAGGGTTACCCACCTAATACGTGGGTGAGTCCAGATTTGAACCCAAGTCTTCCTGACTATAGGCCATCTAGGTACCCCTGTCATATATGTGTGCCTAAACCCTATGTTGATAAATCAGTGGCCCTGCCATGAATGAGAGAGCTAGGGAAAACGTGGAGTATTTATAGCCAAAATTGCCATATGTTAACATTCTAATGCAGGAGAATGATAAAGTGCTGAGCTCTGGCCCAGGCCAGCTTGAGCTTCTCCCATACACAGCCAAGTTTCATTTCCCTTATGGTTTGGGAAGAAGTGAATGATCCAAAGATGGAAAAAATTCTGTTTGTTGGAATGTAGGTTAGATCCTCAAGGCGTATGAGTTGTCACGACCCACATTCAAATTCTGCCACTGCTATTTATTGTGTGTATGTGACTTCGGCCAAATAGGTTCTCTTTCCTTGGCCTCGGTTTTTTCAGTTAAGAGATGAGGCTGTTTTAGGAGAGCTAAATTATCTCTGCAATCTAGTTCTAAATTTACCATCCTGTGATCCTGGATCAGAAACTCAGGCTGACACACAAGCCATTTCTCCCCCTTTCACCCTATATTTTCTGACCTAAAGCTTGTTTGCCCCCACGTACATTACCACTGTCTCTAGATCAAGTGAGCCACAGAGAGGAGGTCTCAAGTCATGAGTGTTAGAACTTTGGAAATTTGGAGCTGGAAGAGACCTTAAAACAAACAGAAAATAGAAAAGGGGGCTACTAAACATAAAGCACATATTGACTTAGAAAACCACATGTTAACATTACCTATTATGTGTTGCATTTTTATCTATTTTTTTAAATATTTCTGAATTATATTTTTAATCTGGTCTGGGTCACACTCAGGAGTATTGTGGTGATAGGCTGTGGGCTTGACAAAACTACTTTAATATATCAAACATCTGAGCCTTAAGACTTAGTAATATTGAGGGCAGCTGGGTGGCTCAAGTGAACTGAGAGCCAGGACTTAGAGACGGGAGGTCCTAGGTTCAAATCTAGCCCCAGACACTTCCAACTGTGTGACCCTGGCAAGTCACTTAACCCTCATTGTCTGGCTTTTATTGTTCTTCTGCTTTGGAACCAATACACAATATTGATTCTAAGACAAAAGGCAAGGAAGGGTTTAAAAAAAAAGACTTAGTAATATCTATTTTCATGTTTCACAACTGGCAGTCTTTAAAAAAGGTTTTTGGAGTTTGTTTTTTTTACAAATCTGTAAAGCATTCACTATGAAAGTTATTCTTACTGCCCATTAACTTTATTTATTTATTTGTTTTAGCCCTTACCTTCTGTCTTAGAATCAATACTGTGTATTGGTTCCAAGGCAGAAGAGCAGTAAGGGATAGGCAATTGGGTACTTGCCCAGGGTCACACAACCAGAAGTATCTGCAGTCATATTTGAACCCAGGACCTCCCATCTCTAAGTGCTATAGGTTTCAGGAAACATTCTCTGATTTTCTTCTTCAGAGCTCCTATCAGTAACATCTTTTCTCTATTCAGATCCCAGATAACACTTCTGCTTGCACCTAATGTCTTTGTGTCACAGAATGTGTGTGTGTGTGTGTGTGTGTGTGTGTGTAAATATAATCAAAGGGCTTAGGCTGTCAGGGAACACAGAGCTCACATTTTACAGATGAGTAAACTGAGGTCCACAGAAGGGAATGTAAACTCCAAGAAGGCAGGAACTATTATCTAAATTAGATTCATAAAGGCATTTGATCACTGAGTGTAGCAGGTAGTAAAGAACAAATCTGTTGGAGTTTTAACATTTTTAATCCCAAGGAAGTGGACTTAGAAACACACCATAATTGAGTTTTCTAAATTGATTATGACTTCTCAGGGGGAAAAAATATGAGTCATCATTTTATACTGGAAAGAAAACTAGACTGAAAATTAGGATCCCAGGTTGCCATCGGCTTTGCCACATACTAATGCTGGGAAACAATTATAATATCACCAAAATATGACTTTAAGGTTTACAATGTTCTTTCCACATAAGATCTTAAGATCTCATTTAATCCTTACAATAACCCTGTGAAGAAAGATATTGTCGAACTTATTTTACAGATGAGGAAACAGTTTGAATGACTTGCTCAGGGTCACACAGCTAATAAATGTCAGAGGTAGGATTTGAATCCAGGTCTCTTGAATTATCAAGTCTTGTTTTCAGTCACACCAAACTCTTTGTAATCCTATTTGGGGTTTTCTTGAAAAAGATACTGGAGTGATTTGCCACCAAAGTTTCCTTCTTCAGTTCATTTGACAAAAGGAGAAAACTGAAGCAAATAGGGTTAAGTGTCTTTCCCAGGGAGGCCAGGTTTGAACTTAGGAAGATGAGTCTTCCAGACTCCAGCCCTGGCATTCTATCCAATGTGCCACTGAGCCACCCCTGACTCCAAAGCTAGCAGCATTCCTTTCATTATACCAAACTGCCTCTTGACTGCCCAAGGCGGCCTCCATTTCCTCATCTATAATTTGCAATAGTTTCTACTGTCCTTTTTCTAGTGTCCTTTCCTATTCCAACATTTTTATATTCAAAGTTTCCTTCCCATCCAAACATCCTGGAAAGCCCGTGAGTTCCTAATCAATGAACAAATATCTGACTGGAATCAAATTTCTCCAGAACCCAGGGCTTTCTTACCATTTGGGGAATGGGTATCGTTCATAGTGTGGGGCTTTGGACTGACCTGGAAAAATAACAAAGTGTGTATTATAACTCTTGGGTTATTTTGTTCTGGGGAAAGATCAGCTTGGGAAGTTTGTTATAATTCATCAACTCGGGGACCTGAAGAAGAAAGGCCCCAGTCAGTTCAGGAAAAATATGCTCTCGTGTTTTCTATTTGGTCTTAACTGCCCTGGTCTTAGTTTTACAGCTTGGTCGAAATGGTGGAGAAAGATGGCTCTGTTTCCAACTTACTGAAGGTTTTCAATGACCAGAGTTTTTCAGATCGAATCGTCCAGTTCCTTAGGCTTCTCACCTCTGCCTTCATCAAGAACCGGGCAGATTTCTTCAGGCATTTCATTGATGAGGAGATGGACGTCAAAGACTTCTGTGCCCAGGTAGGTTTACCTCTCTAATAACCATCAAAGGAGTCTCAGATCCAGCTACGTTCAGTCCCAGGCAGACCTGGGAGGGTATTGAGCTCCTTCCCTGAGCCCTCAGGACTTAAGTTCCTACCTGAGAGTTAGGAAGCCTGGATTTGAGTCCTGGATCAGACACTGCCTCGCTGTGCAAGCTCGAGTGGGACACTTTGTCTCTGATGATATTTAAGGTCCCTTCAAGTTCTAATATTCTCTAATAGAGAAGGGAGGGCAAGAATTATCTTATTTAGACTGCTGGCATAGCAATGTAATACAGAATGCTGCATGCAGTTAAAAAATAATACCTGTTGGGACAGCTAGGTAGCTCAGTGGATAGAGTGCCAGGCCTGAATCAGGAGAACCTGGGTTCAGATCTAGCCTTGGGTACTAAACAAGGTACAGTCATTTGGTGCTACAGGCAACTCTCTGATATTGTAAGCTGCAGAACAATTGCTGGTCTGCAGTGGCAGATAAGAGTTTCCTTTCCTGGACTTCCCTATGCTAATAAGACAGACCACAGGTCTAGACCAAAAATAAAAATAATAAAAATAAATTCACAATTGCCAAGGGATGAGGTAGCAAGGTGGCAGAGTGAATAGTATATTGACTTTAGAGGCAGGAAGACCTGAGTTCAGATCTTGCTCCAGACACTAGCTAGCAGTGTGACTCTAGACAAGTCACTTTTCCTCTGCTTGATTCAGTTTACTCGTCTATAAAAATGAAGATAACAGTACCTACCTCCTAGGATGGTTGTTGGAAAAAAATTAAATGAATACTATTTATAAAGTGCTTTACAAACCTCAAAGCAGCACTATACAAATAGTAGGTATTATTATTATTTGTTATTATTAATAGCTAATAGCTTAACATTTATAAAAGCAGAGGTTAAATGATTTGCCCAAGGCAGCTAGGTGGCATAGTGGATAGTGTGCCAGGCCTGGAGTCAGGAAGACTCATCTTCCTGAGTTTAAATCTAGTTCCTGGTGGGGGATGGCTGAGTGGCTAGTGGATTGAGAACCAGGCCTAGAGATGGGAGGTTCTGGGTTCAAATCTGGCCTTGGACACTTCCCAGTTGTGAGACCCTGGCCAAGTCACTTAACCCCCATTGCCTAGCCCTTACCACTCTTCTGCCTTGGAACCAATTCATAGTATCAATTCTAAGATGGAAGGTAAAGGTTTGGAAAAATAAAATAAATAAATAAATTTAGCCTCAGAAGCTTACTGACTATGTGATCCTGGGCAAGTCATTTAACCCTGTTTGCCTCATTTTTCTCATCTGTAAATGAGTGGGAGAAGGAAGTGGCAAACCACTCCAGTATCTTTGCCAAAAAAAAAAAAAAAAAGCCCAAAGAGGGTCATGAAGGGTCTGACTGAAAAGACTAAACAACATTTCTGTCACTGTGGAAATCATTATCTCACAATAATCCTATGAGGTAGGTACAATAATTATCTACCTCATTCAAATTCAATTTAGGCAGGAGTCAAGATATCACCCTGCCCTGTTATTGGTCCTCTTGAAGGAAGAACAACATCCCCATAAATTGCAGATGAGGAAACTGAAGCAAACAAAGGTTAAGTGACTTGCCCAGGGCCACAGAGCTAGTAAATGTTTGAGACCAATTTTGAATTCAGGTCTTCCTGACTCTAACCCAGCACACTTTCTACTAGTATCCTTTTCTGTGAAAATCAGTCCATAAAACTCTCAACTGGTTATTTCTCCCTCTCTTGGCTAGGTTTTGGCAATCTACTCTCATATTCTTACAGGGCATTAAATTTTCTCCTATGACTGGGTGGCCCTGTGTTATCTGTGGAAAAAAGCAAAGATAATTAGTTTACCTGGAGAAACAAATCCTCGAACCCATTCCTGACTCAATGGTCTCTTGTCCCATCTTTCTGAACGCTGTTCTTTCCTTTGGTCCTTCCAGGAAGTGGAACCCATGGCCACAGAGTGTGACCATGTTCAGATCACCGCTCTGTCTCAGGCACTGAACATCCCTCTCCAAGTTGAGTATGTGGACGAAATGGACACCGCGCTGAACCACCATGTATTTTCCGAGGCTGCCTGCCCTTCAGTTTATCTACTTTATAAAACATCACACTACAACATACTTTATGCAGCTGATAAAGTGGGTTAATTTTAGGCCCTACGGTGTAGAGTGTCAAACGACAGGACTACATTCTTATAGAGCTTTCTGGTTATTTTTTTTTTAATTTAGATGTTTCATTAGCTAGAAGAAAATGTACAGCCTTTGGGGGCACATCACTTACAAGGTGTTCCCAGGTTCTTTCTTTGGGTGACATCGATTAACCAGCAGAAAAGGCTGCTTTTTACCTCATCCAAATCACCTGTCATTGACTGACTTCTGATAACTTAATAGTGTTTGTTTTGGCTACGGACCAAATGTTTTCCCACTTCCAACTCGGTTAATGGTATAATGAAAAGAGAGCTTGACCAGCAGTCAGGAGACCTGGGTCCGAATCCTGGCTCTGCCCTCACTTGGTTGAACGGTCTTTTAATGAGTCATTGGCTTTCTGGAGCTCAGTATCTGCCTCTGGGAAATGGGACGGGGTGGGTAAGCAGATGATGAAACTCTCATTTTTCCACTTCTTGATCTTATGTGGACTACAGCTGTTCACCAAAGGCCCACCCTTGCCAAGGAGACAGAGAAAATTGTTTCCACGTACAATGAGTTGAATATGAAGAGCCTCCATCAGAGCCAAAGTAGTTTGAGGATCATCAGATTTAACATGGAAAGGGTCACCTACCTGAAATCATCTCCTCTGGAGTTCTGGTCCTGGGGGCTGTAAATAGATTTCAGGGAGTTTGTGAAATTTTGAATGAGAATTTTACATCTTTATTTTTGCCAGTTCCTCACTGAAATTTAGCATTTTCTTCTATTACTCTTATTCTGAGAATGGGTCTGTGAGATCTGCCAGACTTCCAAAATTATCCTTTAAACAAAAAAAAGGTTTAGAAATCCCCATACTCATCCAAGTCTCTCATATTTTAGGTGAGAAAACTGAGGCCCAGAAAAGGGAAATGACTTGCCCGGGGTAAGAAGAGCAGAGCCAGAATGTGAACCCAGCAGAGTCTCCTAATTCCAAAGCCAGAGATCTTCCCACTGACTGGTGGGTGGTCTGACATTACCTTTCATTTGGAGAAAATGGCCAGCTGAATGAGGAGGGTCCACCAAGCATGCAGATACCATTCTATGTACAAACAGAAGAAACTGGGCTTATGGTGGAATCTGCCAAGCTAGGCTTCTTTTCAACAATGAACATATTTTGCTTTGAAAATCAGCTTTGGAGGGGGCAGCTAGGTGGCTTAGTAAATAGAGAGCCAGGCCTAGAGAAAGGAGGTCCTGGGTTCAGATCTGGCCTCAGACACTTCCTAACTGTGTGGCCCTGGGCAAGTCACTTAGCCCCCATTTACCTATCCCTTTCCATTCTTTTGCCTTGGAACCGATACATAGTATTGATTCTAATAAGGAAAGTAAGGATTTTTTCTTTTTAAATCAGCTTCAGAATATAGTGAAGAGCTGTGTTCTCACTGGGCTTCCAAAAAGCAATGGAATCAAGAGTCCCCTACTTCTATAGCCTTGTCAACTGAGACCTAATTAGGTTTGTTTTTAAATCCTACTTATTAGCAATAGATTATGGATCCTGTAGAGGCCATTCCATCCATCCCTCTTATTTTGAGGAATTTAAACAGAAGTTAAGTGACTTTTGCTCAGGGTCACACTAGGTCATGTCTAGGTCATGATTTGAACCCAGGTTTTCTTGATTCTCAGTCCAATGCCCTACATCCTTCACTACAAAACCTCTAGAATATAACCATCTTTCCCAGGCAATCTTCTATCCAAGTACTAACCAGGGCCAGCCCTCTTCGCTTCTGAGAAAGGAGGGAATCAGTCATATTCTTCTTCTGGTTCTATGTCTCTTCTTGACCAGCCCCCTTAAACTCCTTATGGTTTCTGGCTTAGGAAAACAAACCAAACCAATGAAAACTGAGGATGAAGCAATGGATAGAGAGCTGAGCCTGAAATCAAGAAGATCTGACTTCAAATCCATCCTCAGACACTTACTAGCTTGTGTGACCTTAGGCAAGTCACTTAACCCTTGTCTGCCTCAGTTTTCCTCAACTATAAAATGAGGATCATAATAGCATCTATTTTCCAGGCTTATACAAATGAGAAAATATTTGTAAAATAGCAGGTGCTACATAAATGCTGGTTAAAAAAAAAAAAAAAAAGGATTGGTTAGGTTGGGTGGGAAGGGGATCAGACCAAATTTTTAATACCAAACCCTCCCAGAGGAGAAAGATTGGCAACTGCATGTCTCGTATTTCCTATAAATTGCAGGTAGCCTTTAGGAAAACATTGATTTGGGTTTACAGCCCCCAAGGCCAATACAAAGAATATACTAAATAAGTCAGAGGCACTGAGTTCAAATTCTGACTCCTACTTTTATAACCTTAGGCCAATTACTTTCCCTCAGGACCTGCTCTCTCATCTATAAAATGAAAGGATTACACACTAGACTCTCACAGGGTTGTTTTTGGTTGGGTTTTTTTTTTTCCTAATTCTACATCCCATGAAATAATAGATAATTATCAAGTTTTCTTATTCCTGTCCCACTTTTTAAACTGCCAAGAAGAAAACTAGGCTGGGGGGAGGGCGGAGGGTTGGGGTGGGGGGAGAGAATGGGGAGCAAAGAATGAACTCAAAGACTTCAGATAGCATCAAAGGACAATTCTACACTAATTCTTAAATTTACAGGCCTTCCTCTCTCAGGTTCCAATTCTAAAGAGATTTTCGGGATCTGTTGGTGCTACTGTTTCTGTCACTGCTTAAAAAACAAGTTTACTGTTTACAAGTGTGGTGCCAAGGCTTGAATTCTTGTTTGAAAACAATGTTCTACTTTCATTAAAGATATTAGGCTTCTTAAGTAAATGAAAACGTGTTTGGATTTCACCTGGGGAGCTCAGGTTCAGTCGACATTTGCAAAATCATGACACAGGAACTGAAATGATTGCTCTTCATAGTGAACAGGACTCTGATCCATGAATTATAAATGAAGAGCTCTAGCCTGTTTTCTGGACACCTGTTCTTTGATCTGTATGTTAAAATGTTGTGGTAATGGAAGAAAACATCCTTTGATGGACTCACAGTGCCTAGCACATAGTACACTGCTTAATAAATGTTTATTACTAGCAACTGTTACTGACAGGATCTTCCAACATTATTTTTCATTGCCATAGACGAGCATTGTGTTCTGCAGCCACTGCAGCCAAATGGAGCCAAATGATCTGGTTCATCCAATAAATACTTAATTTGCCGAAGTATTTTGAAACTCTGAACATCATTCTAATGGTTCATTGCTTAGTCTGTGTCATCAGATCTCAAAGTAGGATGATTTTCTTTTAAACCCTTACCTTCCATCTTAGAATCAATACTGGGGGTTGGTTCCAAGGCAGAAGAGCTGTAAGAGCTAGGCAAAGTGACTTGCCCAACAAGGAAGTGTCTAAGGCCAGATTTGAACCCAGGATCTCCTGTCTCTAAGCCTGCTTCTCAATCCACTGAGCCACTTAGCTGCCCCTATAATTTTTTTAATACGTTAGCATATATTGGATATGAGTTCTATTAGAAGTTATGCTATAAATTTAGATACGAAGTCTGCATGTCACTCCTAAGGGAAAGGTTGTACAGGCAGGAATAAGACAGAGGAAAAAAAGTTTTTATGTGCTTTGTCCTAGGCAGGATCATATGTAAATGGTGTTCTCCCAAAACCCTGCATGGTCTGTATTTTGGAGAGCAATGTCATCTATTTGATCCTTTTTTTTTTTTTTCCAAAAAAAGTTGTAGCAACTTTTATTCTTGCTTCTTAAGAATTCTTTTCTAATCCAAAGGCTATCTCTAAGTGAGACACCAAGCTTCAGGGATTTTTTTTAAAAAACCAATGGCCTTAAAGGACATTTAAGCAGCTAGAAAGCACAGGTCTTCCAGTTCCTGGGTTCAAATTTGGCCTCACACACTTCCTAGCTGTGTGACCCTGGGCAAGCCACTTAACCCCCATTGCCTAGCCCTTACTCTGCCTTGGAACCAATATAGTATTACTTCTAAGGTGGAAGGTAAGGGTTAAAAATAAAAAATAAAAAATCTAGGTCTTCCAACTCCCAATCCAATGCTCCACTTTACCCGGCAGATGCCATTTGGGATTCTCCCAGTCCATCACTTCTCTTCCAACACTGGCTCGGACAGATGGACTCATGCACTACATTCCATGTGATTCTGTAAAATTCTAGATCCAGGTAAAATAACATTTTCCCCTTGATTACCCGTGGGCAACAACACCCTTGCAGGTTCTCCAGTTGGTTAGTAAAAAACATTTTTTTTGGTGAGCATTCGCATTAGTTATAACATTTGTCAGCAAGTTGGCTATTTCTCTGTCAGGCATGTACCAGTCCTTCCGGCCTGCCACGTTCTCTGGCAACTCAGGACTGCTGAGGGGAATGTTGTTGACCCGGCAGCTTACACAGTTGTGTAAGGCTTGAGTTACCTGTTTGCTTCAGATCAGATAGCCTCATCGTTTCATAAGCTGTATGATCAATAAATAGCCCTGGCCAGGCTTGGAGCAATCTCAAACCTCAGGGTTGTAGAGGATGTGGCCTCAGTCTAGGTGGATGAAAACACACCACTTTGGGTAAACATCTCCCCAGTAGGTAAGCAGGCTCAGAACTGCATTTGCCACATGCCATGAGGCCTGCACCTAGCCTCGTAGGGGGTAAGTTAGTTGATTTTTGAATGCCTGTCCCCATTTTTCCATGTCTGAATAAAGCTACTGGGCTGCCTAGTGAATCATTTGTGTGCTAGAGAAAGCATCAGATGCTCACTACTTATACAAGCCCACACCAGGAAACGATCTGGGTCATTTACACAGTCTCTCAGTAAATGGTCTAGTTTGGTATCCTAGGGTAACGGGGCCACGAATCAAGAGGTATCAAGAGTTTGAGTCCGGGCTCTATCTCTCGCTCACTGGCTCTATGACCTTCAGAAAATCACTTTACGTTGCCACCATAGCGACTGTTTCTAGGGCTTGGCTAGACAATGCTACTCACTCCACAATGAATACATGGTACCAGCCATTGGCAAAAGGCACCATGGAAAAGCAGAAAGGATGCTGGTCTTGTCATCAGAAACCTTGGGGTCTAATCTAGACACCACAGATTATTGGTTGCGAAACCTTTGGCAGGGCCTCATTACTTATCTCAACAGGCTACTACTACAAGGGTCTTACAAGGTAAAGGATGGGAAAAGGTTTATGATGATGCCTTCATGTCAAAAACCTACACCAGAAGTCAATTGTCTTCGGTGATGCCCAGCAGTGACCCTGGGGTCATAAAGGTTACCCCACCAGAGCCCACCAAGAAGTTTGGACCTGAGGCTGTCTTTCTACCTAGTTAACGGCCAAGTGGTTCAATGTCCTAAGTTTTAACTGTCAGTGATGTTTTTCTCACTCACAGCAACTCACAAAAACTCTACTGAGGACATGCTCAGTATGGTGGGATGGTCCATGCCATGGAAATCGCAGATCCTTGAAGTGTTATTATTGGTTGCACCAAACCACTATATATATATATTTTTCCCCTCCTTTCCAATCTGTTTTCTTTCCCTTCCATTCTCTTCCTTTCTTCTTTTTTTTAAACCCTTGCCTTCTGTCTTAGAATCAAAAGTAAGTATTGGTTGTAAAGCAGAAAATTGGTAGGAGCTAGGCAATGTGGTGTTAAGTGACTTGCCCCTGGGTCTCATTGCTAGGAGGTGTCTGAAACCAGACTTGAATCCAGGAATTCCCATGTCCAGGTCTGGCTCTCTATCCACTGAGCCACGTCATTCCCTGTCTTCCTTTTCTTTTTCCACAACCTCAAATCAAATGTGGGGATTTTCTGCCACTGTTGGCCTTCAATACCAACAGAATTCCTTTCTCTTGTACCCTGCCCTCCAAAAGCCACCCAATGAAAAAAATGTATTTTTCCTCACCTACCCATGCAGTTCATGACTATATAACTTCCCACTCCCAAGTTCCTTTTTCTTCTTTGATTTTTACTCACTTGTACTAAGTTTATTTTTAATATATTTTAAATTTTTAATTAATTAGACTATTTTTCCATGGTTACATGATTCATGTTCTTTCTTTCCCCTCCTCTCACCCCACTCCCATAGCCAACGAGCAATTCCACTGGGTTTTACTCGTACTAGTTTTAACAAAATTTTGGCAATAGAATACATAAGTTTAAATTCTACCTCTACTATTTCATAGCTATGTGGCCTCAAGTAAATCTGGTAATCTCCATGAGTCAAACTTCTCTGGGTCTCAGATTTTTTTTTTCTGTAAAACAAAGAAACTGAACTAAATTGATTTCTTCAAGACCCCTACTTCCAGCTTTATACCTTATGAATCTATAACTGGACAAACTCCACAAAAGTGCTGAGGCCTGATTGGTACAGCCAATGAGGGCTCAAAATCTATTAACAGTAATTGATAATAATATATCTTGAGCTCTCATTAGCATCTATAAATGCTATTAACTATTATATTTAATTAATAATTATCAATAATAGCATTTATGTAGCAATTTAAGGTTTGCAAAATGCATTTACATTTTATCTTCAAAGCAATCTGAGAGGTAGGTGCTATTATTATACCCATTTTACAGATGAGAACATTGAGGCAGAAGTTAAGTGACTGGCCCAGTGACATAGCAAAGAAAGTTCTGAAGCTGAATAGGAACTAAATTCTTTTAATTTGGTTAACATGGAATAAGATATAGCGTAGCAAAGTAGATAATTTGACCTTACTCATTTTCTATTCTATAGAAAAGACTGGATTGAATGTGGGAGATGTAAGTTGAAGAGTTATATGCATTTAACTGCAAAGTTGACCCACTTTCATTTCTTTTTTTTGCTTGGCATGGGGTAGTAGAAAAAATAGGAGACCTGATTCTGCTCCTTTCAAACTTTGTAACTCCATGCAAGTCCCTTAAAATTTCTCTGAATATGAATTCTCTCTTCTATAAAATGGGGATGATACCTGTATTATCCATCTCCCAAAGAGGTTGTCAGTCAGTCTATAAACTCTTATGAAATATCCAGTTTCATACAAGCTGAGAATACAAAAATAAGAAACAGTCCCTGCCCTCAAGGAGCTTGCCATCTAATAGAGCATAACAATGCATTAAAAGATGCTGAAAAGGGGAGGAAGGAAAAGGAGGATCTGGCTTGGGGCATGATGAAATCCTGAGGCCAGGTGGGAAATGATGAGATTGGTTGGCCTGGGGCCTCCTTAAATGGAGGATCTGAGTAGAACTCTCCAATATGCAACCTCTACCCTCTTTTTTTTTTTAAACCCTTACCTTTGGTCTTAGTATAAATTCTAAGACCAAGTAGCAAAAGCTTAGTATAAAATCTAAGACTAAGTAGCAAATGCTAGGTAATTGGAGTTAAGTGAGTTGCCCAGGGTCACACAGAAGTGTCTTGAGGTCGGATTTTAACCAAGGACCTCCCCTTCCAGGCCTGGTTCTCTATTCACTGAGCTGCCAAGCTGCCCACACACCTATATTCTTTATTTTTTTTTAAACCCTAACCTTCCATCTTAAAATCAATACTCTGTATTGGTTCTGAGGCAGAAGAGCAGTAAGAGCTAGGCAATGGGGGGGTTAGGTGATTTGCCCAGGGTCACATATCTAGGAAGTGTCTAAAGCTACATTTGAACCCAGGACCTCCCAACTCCAGGCCTGGCACTCTATCTACCGTGCCACCTAGCTGCCCAATCCACTCTCTCTTATTCAGCTGAATTAAGGAGTCCTGGGGCAGGAAGTACTGACAAGGTTCGAGTGTCAGTCAAAGTAATCTCACAGAAGATGATTTTCTGGAGACTGATGAAGTCTAGGAGAGAAGCAGGAGGGAAATGATGCTACGGTCCCCTGGGTTGTGGGGTAAAGCACTTTGTAAACTATAAAGGGCTATATATATTTGGATTACTGTGTTGTAGTGGAAGACCTGGATTTAAGTCCCATCTTTGGAGTCATGCTGGCCACATCTTGTTGGCCTATCCCTTAATTTCTCAGTGTCGAAGCTAACTCTAAGATGGCAAGTTGCAAAAGTTATTGATCTACAATGACATTAGAAGTTTCCTGGCAGGCAGCTAGATGGCTCAGTGGATTGAGAGCCAGGCCTGGAGATCTTACCGCTCTTCTACCTTGGAACCAATACACAGTATTGATTCTAAGATGGAAAATAAAGGGCTTCTCATTATTTATTTATTTAAAGTTTCCTTCCTGGAAGTTCCCTACACCAGTGAAATCATAGGTTTAGATGAGAAATAATTTTTTTCTTTAAAATCCTCATTTTCTCTCATAGTAACAGCTCTTAAGACAAAAGAGTAACGGCTAGAAAGTGTCTGAGGCCAGATGTGAACCTAGGGACTCCAAACTCCAGGCCTGACACTCTATTCACAGTGCTACCTAGCTGCCCCTAATTTTTTTTTAAATAAGGAATTATGGATTTAGAATCAAAGGACCTGCATTCAAATCACTGTTTTGTTACTTACCATCTGTGTGACTCTAGACACATCACCTAACTCCTCTGGGCCTTGGTCTCTTTATCTGTAAAACGAGGAAGGTCCCTTCTAGCTCTAAAACCACAACCCTAACTAAGAGATCATGGTATTAATGAAGCCCACCCAATCTTGGATCCTTGCAATTGCCCTAACCGTTTCAATTTCCAGCTAAAATTCATGACAACAATCTCCATTGAGGCCAGGGCTTTAATTTTTTTAAAAATCTACCCACACATGTTAAGGATGCAGCAGCATCAGGATGAATGGGACAAGGAACACCTTATTCTTGATGTTCTAACTGCATACTGGATTGTTTTTCCTGAAGTGAGAAGAGGTTGGGGGAGTTGGGGGGGACGATGCTATTCCCACAAGCGCAGCGGTGAGGAAGAGAGATGCACAAAGGCACCACACGATTGTCACCAACAAGTCTTGGTCTGTCCAAAGTTAATTTGTACTCGTAATTAGTTGTTTCTTCTTTCTCTTCTTCTTCTGTTTGGATACAGTACTCAGAGCAGATTCAGCAGTGTGCACGGGCATCTCGGGTAGCGTCAGCTTTCCAAACTGTGTCGGATACTTGGTCTTCATGAGGTTTTTAAATACAGGCTGGGAAAGCAGATGTTTTAACTGTTTTTTCATGCCCTTCATCATCCTTTGTTTCTGACTCTCTTCTTGTTCACTATGCCTCCCTCCTTGGAAAACAACACATTAAATAGGGTTATTTATCTATTAATGGGAATTTTTAGAAACCTTCCCCCTCTACCCCCTTCCCACAAGGATATTTTCACAAATTTGGCACTCTTTTGGGTGGCAGAGTACAAAAAGACTATGAAGAAGCTTAGTATTATCCTTGTGGGCTTGATGGGAAAAACAAAGGTTTGCTGACTACTTGGCTAAAAATCCCCCCAGAGATGATGCTTTGAATGTTAGCCCAACAACCAAATGCCTGTTTCTATACACAGATCAAATATGCTTAACTTATACCACATGAACAAAGAGGAGGAGGCAGGCAGAATGCTTCAGGGAAACTTCTTAGAGGCTAGTTTTTCCAAGTCACACAAGCAACCAGAAGTTACATCCATCTGTTTCTATTCATTCTCTAACCTAAAAGCCTCCCACATCCTTGCTAATGTGGGGACCTTCCATGTCCACACTAGTACATATATTAAAAACCAGGCTGGTAAATTAGACTATATATGACCCTTATGGCTCATTCTCATTCTAAAATTTCATAGTTTAAGTCCCCTTTGAGCTCTAATATCCTACATTCTAACTGTCTGTGTTTTAAGGTCCTTTCCCACTTAATAACCTATAACTCAGGGCAGTTGGGTAGCTCAGTGAATTGAGAGCCAGGAGTTGAGACGGGAGGTCCTCGGCTCAAATCTGGCCTCAGACACTTCCTAGCTGTGTGATCCTGGGCAAGTCACTTAACCCCAATTGCCTAGCCCTTATCACTCTTCTGCCTGGGAACCAAAACACAGTATTGATTCTAAGGTGGAAGGTAAGGGTTTAAAGCAAAAACAACCCTATAACTCAATGGACCCTGTCTAAGCAAAATCTTTAATGGATGTACAGGTGCTTCCCTTTATGATACTATTTCTTTTCTAACAGAGGCCCATAGGCAAGGCTCTGGGAAGAGTGCTATAATGAAGCCTTTGGACTCATAAAAGAAAAAGTAAGTTAAAAAAAAAAAAAAAGAAGAAGTATCACTCACTTTCATTGAAATGTCTCTAACTAAACTGAAGGAGCTTGAATGCGGATCAAAGAATACCATTTTTCACTTTATTTCATCATGGGCTTTTATTGTTGTGATGTGTCTTCTTCCACAACATGACAAGTATGGAAATGTGTTTTAAATGCAAGCACATGTATAATCTATATCAAAATGCTTACCATTTCAAGGAGGGGGGTGATAAGAGGGAGGGAATTTGGAACTCAAAACGTTAGAAAAAAAAATCTTAAAAATTATTTTTACATGTAATTGATAAAAAATAAAACATTACTGAATTTTAAAAAAATATCTCTTGTGGAAAAGTTGGTGAATATATGCTGTCTCTTCTGCATGACAAGTCCAATTCCAATGAATGAACAGACTGCCAAGGGGGTTTATGACACAAATAAATAAATAAAAAAGTCCTAGTCAACATGAAACCTTTCCTGATACCCAGTTCATTTGTCTCCACAACAGAATGTAACCTCCTTAAAAACAAGACCCGTTTCATTCTTTCTGTCCTCAGAACCCAACAGTGTGTGGTGCATGATGCTCACTTAATGTTTATTGACTGCCAGGCTCAGTGACGAGCCAGAGCCAGGAGTTGATTGAGAGGAGTGACTGAAGTTTCAAATGTGGGCGACTTGGAGGATGGGAATGCCCTCCATGAAACATGAGGAGTCTGGAGAAGGGGCAGGTCGGGAAAGAAGAGTTCAGTTTTGGCCACATGAAATTAAAATGTGAGGATAGCTTGGTAAGACCCCTTTGGCAATCTGTGCACTGGGATCTGTTGACTCATCCCACAGAAGAGACAACACACATCCACTAACTTTCCACTGAGATGTTTCACCAAAGGTGGAGGAAGCTGCATCATACCACTGTCCTGGATACCTTACTATCCTTCAGTAAGGAGAACCATCATTCTAGGGTGGGGGCAGGGGGCTGTTGCCTAACTCTAGCCCCAGATCTCCTGACTTTGCTTCTCAATTTCTGGACTTGGCTGCAGCCTCACCCTGAAATAACCCTTCTTCATGGAGGCCTCCTTCTCCCAGTGCCTCCATTCTGGGGAAAGGCCCAAGCTGGAAAATGAACATTCCCCTCCTGGTTCTGCTCCACTTTCCTCCATCATTCCCTCTTCCCTGGCACCTTCACACCTTCCCTATCTATCCCTTCTGCTTTTCAGCTAGCAGGCTCCCTTTCGTGTGTTTCTTCTCCCAGAAGAATATAAGCTTCTCTTTGGAATTATGCCCAGAAATCTATAAAACTGTGCATATCCTTCAACCCAGCAAAAACACTGGTGGGTTTATTTCCCAAAGAGATCAGGGAAAAAGGAAAAGAACCTGTATGTGCGAAAATATTTTGGCAGCTTTCTTTGTAGTGGCAAAAAATTGGAAATCAAGGGGATGTCCATCAGTTGGGAAATGGCTGACCAAACTGTGATATATGATGGTGCTGAAATATTATTGTGCCATAAGAAACAATGTGCAGATTCATTTTTTTAAAACTTGGAAAGAACTACATAAGTCATGAAAAGTGAAGCAAGTAGAACAGAGAAAACATATTCAACTACAGATTTAATATCTAAAGAATAAATTATCAGTGTTCACCTCAAGAGAATGAACTGAGAAGTGGAAAAATGAAAGATATAAGCTGAATAGTTGGCTAGATGGTGCCTTCTATGGTATAGTGAAGGGAGGAAGAGGCTGAATTTTAAAATTAATCATTTTTAAAAAGAATGTAAATTTCTTGAGGGCAGGAACTAGTTGATTGTAATTTTTATTCCCAGTGCTTGAGCACAATGCCTTGCACATAATAAGTGATTAATAAATGTCTGTTACTTTGCTTAAATACAGATTCTTGGAAGAAAATCTGTCTAGAAATGGTCAACCACGGGGTAGATGAGATTGGTAAGAGAAGGACATAGAAGAAGAAACATCTAATTATAAAGAGAGAAAGTTAGGATGATTGCTTCAGAAATAGCAAGGCCACATGGACTATAATAGAAGGATGGAAGGAAGCTGGGCATGTTTGTGGGTAGCAGCAGGGAAGGAGCCAGTTGATAAAGGAGAAATTTAAGATGAAAGAGGAGGAATGAGAAGTAAAAGATAATCAAAGGGGCAAGCTCACAAGGGGAAAGAATGGGACAGGGTACTAGTAAATAAGATGTCCTTGGGGCCACTGGGTGGCTCAATGGATTAAGAATTGGGCCTAGATACGGGAGGGCCAGGGTTCAGATCTGGTCTCAGACAATTCTTAGCTGTGTGACCCTGGGCAAGTCACTTACCCCCAACTGCCATACCCTTACCGCTCTTCTGCCTTGGAACCAAAACACAGTATTGATTCTAACAGAAGGTATAGGTTTATTTTTTATTTATTTTTATTTTTAAATATTTTTAAAGTTAAATATTTTTCCAATTTTACATGATTCATTTTCTTTCCCTCCTCTCTTCCCTCCCCACTCCCAGAGCCAACAAGCAATTCCATTGGGTTGTACAAATGTTATCACTTGATACCTATTTCCATATTATTCATTTTTGCTATAGAGCCATCTTTTAAATCTCAAATCACATCCCCATGTATACATGTGATAAGTGATGTCATATGTTTTTCTTTTGCATTTCTACTCCCATAGTTCTTTCTCGCAATGTGGTTAGCATTCTTTCCCATAAGTCCTTCAGGAGTGTCCTGGCTTGTTGCATTGCTCCTAGTAGCAAAGCCCATTACATTGGATTATTCCACAATGTTTTACTTTCTATGTACAATGTTCTCCTGGCTCTACTCATTTCACTCTGCATCAGTTCACTGAAGTTCTCCCAGTTCATATAGAAATCCTGATCTGGAGGATTGGAACATTATGGAACAATGTAAAAGCAAAACATATGACATCACTTATCACATTTATATATGGGTATGAGATTTGGAGTTTAGGCTTTAAAAGATCTCTCTATAGTAAAAATGAATAATATGGAAATAGGTATCAAGTGGTAACACTTGTACAACCCAATGAAATTACTTGTTGGGGGGGGGGGAGGAGGAGAGAAGAGGGGAGGGAAAGAAAATAAAGAAAATGAATCATGAGTCCAACTATCAATAATATGGAATTAAGTGTTTGGTTTTTTTTTCAGCAGCAATTTAATTATTTATTTGTTTGTTTGCGTGTTTATTTTTTTTTAGGCAATGGAGGTTAAGTGACTTGCCCAGGGTCACACAGCTACAAAGTGTCTGAGGCCAGATTTGAACCTAGGACCTCCTGTCTCTAGGCCTAGTTCTCAAGCCACTGAGCCACCCAGCTGCCCCCTGGAATTAGGTCTTAATCAATGATACATGTAAAACCCAGTGGAATTGTGTGTCGGCTAAGGGGGGTTAGAGGGGTTTGGCAGAGAGGGAAAGAACATGAAACATGTAACTATGGGAAGATATTCAAAAATTTAATAAAATAAAAATAAAAAAGAAATGAAAAAATGAAAAAGAAAATGAATCGTGTACACGTGGAAAAAATTTTAAATATATTTAAAATTTAAAAATTAAAATAAAAAAAAGAAATCCTCCAGGTCATCATTCCTTACAGCAGTTATATTCCATCACCATCATATACCACAATTTGTTCAGCCATTCCTCAATTGAGGGACAACCAGAACGTAAGGGTTTAAAAGAAAAAAATGTCTTTGCCAAGAAGAGTCACCTCTTCCTCAGAGAAAGAGCAAAGGAGAAGAGGAGGGAACAACAGGGAAGGGTTTCTGAGGTAAGGATAGAGCAGGAAGGAGTTTACTATACCTCAATTTTCTTGGTAAAGGAAGAGGCCAGGGCCTCCAGAGAGGCGGTTGGGAAAGGAGGTGGTACAAATGGCTTAAGGAAAGAAATCTCTTCTGCTTAGAAAGAGTAATGGCATGACTTTTCCTCTGAGCTTCAGTTTCCTCAGATTGTTATAAGGAAGAGAGGGTTATAGCAATTGAGGATGGTCTGCAGGGGACAGATGCAGAGGGAAAGAATCTGGAATGTTGAAGGGTTAGACTGGTACAGAGGGGGTTAGTTATCTCTCTCTGGAGGTACCCGGGGAGAGTGGCTGCTTGCCCTTAAGTTGGTGATCCTATCCTATCCTGTCTGCTATCCTGTTGTTATCCGGCTGCTGTATTTCCCTTGGAGAACCTTATGAATCCTGAATCATCTGTCTGCACTAGTTGTAAGATGAGGTCTGGGTCCTTTTTGGATCTAGGACCTCTCCCTGGGTCCTGCCAAGCTTGCCACACACTATTATCTATAATATTAACTAATGGGGGTTTAGTACAAGTTAGCTAGAGTAGGGACTAGGATCAGAGTAGTTCAACAACTCTTTGAAGACTCTCCACAAGGAGACATTTAGATCCTGGGGACTTTAGGTAGAGGAAATTAGCATCAGAGTTATCCTATTTCCCTTTTAACCTTTCCCTATTAAATCTAAATTACTTTTCCAGTTACTGAATGGTCTCTGTGTTGATCTCAGACCAGGCTCTGGCCTGGTCAGAGTTAACTGTTGCCCTTCAACCCATAGTCTAACATCTTGTTTTTAACATCTTGGCCCAATTTAATCCATCTCATCCCATCCCCCAAACCACCATATTACAAGATGTAAAAACAGGGGTGACTCCCGGCCTCAGCCACTTCCCAGCTGTGTGACCCTGGGCAAGTCACTTGACCCCCATTGCCCACCCTTACCAATCTTCCACCTATGAGACAATACACCGAAGTACAAGGGCTTAAAAAATAAAAAAAAATTAAAAAAAAAAAACAGGGGTGACAAACTGGTAGAGAACTGTAAGGAGTTCAGACACATTGAGGGCTTTCCTCAAAATACACTTGTTTGGCTTTTTTTTAAACTCTTACCTTCTGTCTTGGAATCAATACTGTGTATTGGTTCCAAGGCAGAAGAGTGGTAAGGGCTAGGCAATGGGGGTTAAGTGACTTGCCCAGGGTCACACAGCTACTAAGTATCCAAAGTCAGATTTGAAACCATGAAGATAAGTCTTCCTAACTTCAGGCATCATGCCACCCAGCTGCCCCAACAGCATTAAATAGGCACCTATTATATGCCAGGCACAGTGCGAAGAGCTTCACAAATGTTATCTCATTTGAACCTAGTTAATAAGCCAAGGAGCTATTTATGGCTTTATTTTATAGCTGAAGAAACTGAGACAAGCAGAGGTTAGATGGCTTACCCAGGATCCCCCTTCTCATGAGTAGTGTCTGGGGCTGGATTTGAACCCATATCTTTTTTTTTCTCCTGAGCTATACATTTATTATCACTCAAATCCTACTTCCATATTATTCATTTTTGTAATAGAGTAATCTTTTAAAACCACAACCCCACATCCTATACTCATACAAACAAGTGATAAAGCATATGTTTTTCTTCTGTGTTTCTACTCCCACGGTTCTTTCTCTAGATGTGGATAGCATTCTTTCTCACAAGCACCTCAGAGTTGTCCTGGATCACTGCATTGCTTTTAGTAGCAAAGTCAATCCCATTTGATCATCCCACAGTGTTTCAGTTACTGTGTACAATGTTCTATGAACTCATATCTTTTTAACTCTACACCCAATACTCTATCCACTGTCCCAGCAAATATTAATCTGAGCTCTAAAAAAACCCAGATTCTAGTCTCAGCCCTGAAGAGTTGCTGTGTCACCTTGGATTCATCACTTCCGTTTGCAGGGCCCTCCCTTTACAATTCCTCCTTTGTAAAATAAAGAGGTGACGTCTTGAAGAGCACTTCCTGCTGAAGTTCTCCATGTTTTGGTGCTCTATAACCTGACTATCTTCCACTCGTGCTAGAACTAAGCTGCTCTGAGCCATCAGCCTGACCTTTTCCATCCCTCTCCCCAACAAGCATTTCTGAGATTTCACATTCTCTTCTTGTTTTAGCCTAGACACAGCTGCAAAGAAAGGCAGCCACCCAGTCCCTTTATGTTTACCTTCCCTCCTTATCTAGCCAGGCCCCACCAGACAAGAGCCTCGCCACCCACCCCAAGGCCCTCCACTTGCCTATGAAGACATCATCATCCAGGTCTATTTCAAGAGCATCAGCAGCTTGCTGAAACCAGGCGTTGTGCTGCTTTGCTCGGCTATTGTAGTATTCCTCCTTCTCGATCTGGCGTGCTAAATTTACTCGCTCCTACAATAAAGCACAGACAATTTTCACACTGGCACCGAACTCCAGGTTTATTATACACCACATCTTGCTGGCCTCGCACTTTCAAAAGCTTTCAGAAGCAGTGGTCAGCCAAGGGCATCTTAGGACGCATCAAAGGGCATCTTAAGTTAAGCAAAGCCAGAACACAACAGCACAGAGGAGGCAAGCAGGCAGGCAGGCAGGCACACACACCTATAGAACATGAAAGCTAGAAGGGAATGACAACACAGAATGCACGTATAGATTTATTTGGCATGTGCTTATAGGCTGTTTTCTCAATGTGGTTCAAGGGACAGAGCAGAGCACTGCGCCTGGAGTCAGGAAGACTCAAGTTAAAATCGAGCCTCCAACCTTACTAGCTCTATGACCCTGGACAAGTCCCTTAACTTCGGCCTAGGTTTCCTCATCTGTAAAATGGGGATAATAACAATACCTACTTTTCAGGACTGTTGTGAAGATCATGAGATAATACTTGTAAAGCAGTTACCACAATGCCTGGAGCATAGTAAGTGCTATATAAATGCTAGCTAGTAGGGTTGGTGGTGGTAATAGTAGTTGTAGTAGTAGTAGTCATAATAGTAGTAGTAATAAAAGTAGTAATAGTAGTAGTTAAATAGTAATAATAGTAGTAATAATAATAGCAGTAATAATAGTACAAGTAATAGTAGTAGTAGTAGTAGCAATAATAATAGTAGTAGCAGTAGTAATAAAAGTAGTAATAGTAGTAGTTAAATAGTAACAATAGTAGTAGTAATAGTAATAATAATAGTAGCAGTAGTAATAAAAGTAGTAATAGTAGTAGTTAAATGGTAATGGTAGTAGTAGTAGTAGTAGTAGTAGCAGTAATAATAGTAATTATAGTAGTAATATTATGAGTATATGAAAAACCCTACACAGTAATAGTAGTAGTAATAATATTGTGATTGTGTAAATGGAATTAGATCATCCTCATTCATTGCTAGACTCTAGCCATCAGAAATAATGTCACCCCAACCAACTTAGAATTAAGTGGGGAGGGGAAGATTAGTTTCCCACACTTGACAATAAGCAACAAATCAAAAACAAGGGACTGCCATTTGTCCACTTGAAATTGGAGGTGGATGCAGGAAATGACCAAAGATGCTATCTTTTAAATATGATAGTAACTTCCTGGGGAGGCAGTTGGTGCTTTGAACTTGGTGTTGAAGGATCTCTGGTGAGACCTCAGACTGCTTCCCTCTGAATTGTCACATGGGTAAGTTAGGCTTGACTTCCTTTCTCCTCCCTTGGCGTTTCTGGAGGCTCTACCCTCAGGGAGGCCTCTCTTGCCTCTCTAATTGTAAAAGGCCTTTTGGCTAGAAGCTTTGTTTAATTAACTTCTGTGCTTCTTTGCTGGGACCTCTAAATTCTTATCTGGTCCAGGCCAGAGTTTCTTTCTCTCTATTTCCCTACCTTCAACCTTCCTAATTGTAAATAAACTTCCATAAAAGTCATCCTGACTTGGGTCTATTTTAATTTGAAATCGAGTTAATCCGATTTCTGGTGACCATAACCTAAATATCTAATTTCCCCTCTTATAGTGTACATTAAAGTCCCAAGTAGTAATAACATCAGTATATGAAAGTCCTATGTGGGGGAGCTAGGTCACTCAGTGGACCAAGAACTAGGCCAGAGTTGGTAGGATCTGGATTCAAATCCGACAACCACTACATGGCTCTTACTGCTCTTCTGCCTTAGAACTGATACATGTATTGATTCTCAGAATGAAAGTAAGGGTTAAAAAAAGGTCTATGTAGTAGTAGTCACAACAATCATAAAGATAATGATGGCTAACATTTACATAGCCCTTGCTATGTGCCAGGCACTGTGCTAAGTGCTTCATAATTGTCTCATTTGATCCTCATGACAACCCTGGGAGGTGGGTGCTGATTATCCCCATTTTGCAAATAAAGAAAACTTGAGCTGCTGTAATTAGTTAACATTAAAACATGTTGCTCCTCTGTTAGCTATCCATAACTGAAGGAACTGCTATATATAATCTCTATCTAACAATGATAGAAACCAAGAATCTAAGGAAAAATTATTTTAAGCAGAGGAATATTTCAGTTTAAGATTTTTTTGGTTTAGTGTTTGGGGGAGAAGGGTATCCTTTTAATTTTTTTTTACCTTGATTGCTTTCATGCATTTTATTTCAATGGGGAATAATGGAATCTCCTCGTTCTTCTCCAGAGTCTTGTAAATCTTCTTGAAATTGATCATATCATCTGGTCCAATTAGCAACAAACTAAGACCTTCCTTAGCTGCTCGGGCCGTTCGGCCACTCCGATGGACATATATCTCTGAGGTTCGAGGGACCTTCAAAACAGATCAACATTAAAGACACTTAGGAGTGGGATCAGAAGATGCTTCTATGAAGGAGAGAGGTAATCTTGGGAAGGCTGGAGTACTCAAGACTCTTCTGGTGAAAAATATACAGTCCAGAAAAAGTCTTTCCTATAGTCAAAGATAAGACAGCAAAATAACAGCTTCTATTTGTACGTTATACATGGTACAAGAAGCACCACAGTAAAGGGAAAGAGTGCACCAGGAAGGACTGGATCCAGAACCCACTTCTGTTCCATGCCCTGAGCAGAGGCACTCACCTCTCAAAAGTCTAAAAAGTTGCAGAGTATGTGCTGCCCTGCAGTGGGAGAGGCAGCTTCCTCCCCTGCAAGGTCTAGCCCCATCCCTATATTTATATTATGCTTTATGGTTTCTTCCATTAAAGCTCTTCTCTGATGCCTTCTTGAGGCTCTGTGGTGACTCTGAGCTCCCTGCAAGGCTATACCAGTACCTCTCACATTCTGACAGATCCATAACATGGTGGACAGGCCCAGTGACAGACTGTGGCCATTGTCTGAATAGCAATCTACTAATAATAGAGGAGGCAATTAGGTGGTGCAGTGGATAGAGCTGGGTCTGAAGTCAAGAAAACCTGATTTCAAATCCAGCCTCAGATAGTTATTAGCTATGTGACCCTAGCGAAGTCATTTAACCCTGTTTGCCTCAGTTTTTTCATTTGTAAAATAGGCTGGAGAAGGAAATGGGCAAATCATTCCAGTGTCTTTTCCAAGAAAACTCCAAATGGGGTCCCAAAGAGTGGGACATGACTGAACAACAATTATGGAAAGACCAGACCCCTCAAGATGAGGAATTTTCAGCCATGACTCTACAAGCCCATCTACCATGGCATAAGAGATGGGAATGCATAGTTACCACAATTACAAAATCCTAGATCCCTGAAATCTATGCAGGATTCAGAAAGCGACTTATCTGCATGGTGTAAGTGTCTTACACATACGGTATCTCTTATCCTCTGAGGGGTGGGAGAGAGGGATGGCCCTTCCTGTCATGCCCCTCCATCCACCGAGGAAGAAACAGACTCATAGAAGGAAGTGCCTCTATCAGGTGAGAGAGCTGGACTCAAACCTAGGTTTTCTGACATTTGATTTGCCCCACAGCGCATTGTCTTGAACCACAACATACGGATCTAAGTGAATGTAAGGGTATGGAAGGTTTTTTTTAATAATCTATTTAAGCTCCTAAGAGTCCTGGGGCTGACTTCACTTCTACAGTTCCTGGAATTATATAGCCACAAGAGCACTAAAATGTTTTATGGTGAAGATGCCCTACAGATATATTCTTCAATATTAGCAAAGTTCAGACTAAAGAAGAAAAAAATCTGTCCCTGGCTGTAAGGTCAGGTTAACAATTAACATGTTAATAAGATTAACAAAGATCCTTCTATCACTAAAAGTCTGTCATCAGAGGAAGCGAACACAGAAATATATTCTTAGAGCTGGAAGAAACCTTAAAGATCATTTCTTTCAATCTCAATCATTTTAAAAATGAAGATGACAAAAGGAAAAGACCTGAAGGATGACCCCGTCCAACCTTCTGCCTGGGGAAGGAAATCCTCTCAAAAGCAGGCATGGGAAGTCAATGTCTCTACTCGACACCTCCAGCAACAGGGAACTCACTAAGAGAAGTGGCTAACTCCCTTACTGGAGCTCGAGCTGCTCCCCCAGATCCTCAACCTCATTGGCATGACAGATATCTCCACTGGTGGTGACAATGGTGGTGATGGTGGTTTGAAACAGTGATAATGGCAGTAATAGTGAAAGTAACAGTAGTGATTGGTGGTAGTGGTAAAGCAGTGGTAGTGGTAGTAGTATTTATAGTGGAGTAATAGATGTGATAGTAGTAGTGACATTAGTAGTAGTAGTAAAGACAATGGTGGTAGTAGTAGTGATGGTAGTAGTGAAGATGGGCCTCATTTCCCTAATGCAGGGTTGGGAATCACCATCCCACAAACGCCCCAAAATATTTATTATTTGTTGTTCAGTCATTTCAGTCACAGTCACTTCTTCATGACCCCAGTTGGGGCCTTCTTGGCAAAGATACTGGAGGTCTGCCATTTCTTTCTCTAGCTCATTTTTACAGGATGAGGACACTAAGGTTGAAATGGCTTCCCCAGGGTCAGGCAGCCAGCAAGCATCTGAGATCAGCAAGATGAATCTTTCGACTCCAAGTGCAGTCCTCTGTCTGCTGCCCCCCCAACCCCCAGCCTTCCCCATATACACACACCTGATAATGGATGACGTGCTGAACATCTGGAATATCCAAGCCCCGAGCAGCCACATCTGTCGATAGGAGAACAGCACTGTGGGGAAAAGGGTGGTCATTCAGAACTGCTGAGAATGAACACTCCCTCCTGCTGGGACTCTGAGAGAAAAGCAGTCCTGTGCATGCCTCAGGATGTGGCGTGGCATCTAAGGTGGCAGCAGGACCTAGAGGGGAAGGAGGGCTGGTCTTATGGGCCAGAACTAGCTTCTCTCATCTCCTCAGCTGCAGAGGAAACCCCGGCTCTATGGTTCTGTCCCACACGGGCATTCGGGCCAATACTAGCACAAATGTGTGCCATTCTGAGAGTCACTCTCACTTCTGGGTCAAAGAGCATGCTGGGGGGTAGACTCATCTAACATCTTATGCTCTAAGCTCCCTGTAGGCTCTAATGTGCCATGTTTTATTTATGAATGAATAAACTATTTGCCACAAAGAAAGAGACATCCACTGATCCAATGTCCTCCCCCCATCCCCCAAAACAACAAAGACCATTCTGAGCCCTTTCTTTGGAGCCAAGGGCTGGGAAGCCGAGGCTCCTTAGGCTACTCCTGTCCTTCCCCATCCCTGGACAGGCCCACAGCCTGAGCCCTACTACTAGGGAGGAATCTGCTGGGCATCATCACCAGTGACAATCACATTCTGGTGCCCATGGGCTCGATCCACTCCACAGGCTGTAGAGATGAGGTCAACCCCAACACCATGAGAGCTCAACTAGACTGAAAAGCATTCTCTCCATGTGCTGGATGAAGCTTCACAATGAGTCAATCTTTGTTCTGTCAGGTTACAGGGGCTGAAAGGCTACTGAAGGAGCAGCTAGGGGGCTCAATGGATTGAGAGCCAGGCCCAGACATGGGGAGATCCTGGGTTCAAATCTAGCCTCAGACACTTCTGGGTTACCCCAGACATGGCCCTAACCCTCCACTGCCCAGCCCTTACCAAGCTACTGCCTTAGAACCAATACACAGCACTGAATCTAAGAGGGAAGGCCTTAAAAAAAAAAAGCTATTGGGATAAAGAGACAGGGAGGGGGCAAGGGCAGCAGCACTACCCCACCTGCCCCAAAGGCAGAGAGATACTTCTGTTAGCCCTCTTGGGCTCTCCCAGCCTATGCGTAAGGAGTCTGGGTCTGCCTCCACTATCAGCTTACTTGTCTCGTTCAGCAAAGCGCTCCAGGTTCTTTAGTCTTTGTTTCTGGTGCATGTTTGCATGCAAAGGAAGCGGATCTCGGTCCAGAATGGAGAGCAGTGCCGTGAGGCGCTTGATGCAGTCAATGCTATTGGCAAAGACCATGGTTCTCCCCGGGTACTGCAACAGGAAGTAATAGAGGTAGAAGTCCTTCTCTTCTTTGTCGCAATGGATTTTGGTCTCTGTCAAGGTCTCTACTGTGGCCTCCTTCCTTGTTAAGTCTATCACCTTTGGTTTGCCCCTCATCCCAATCTTCTGCATCAGCATGTCCAGCTTGCCTGTCTTGTCTATTTTCTTGGCGTTTTTCTTTTGAAACACTCTAGCAGGTGCCTGGTGGACCAAAGTCAGCGTGGCAGAAAATACAAATGTCTGTCTTTGAGGATTATACTGACTGTCGTTCAGCATTTCCAGCAACTGGGAGAGTTCAACAAAGTGGCCTCTTTCCACCATTCTATCTGCTTCATCGATCACAAGGCACCTATCCAAGCAAAAAACTGTTAACTCGGAGACAGCGAGGGGAGCGCATGCCCATCCTCCATGTCACAGGCCCCCCAAAGGCACCCCACATAATATTCAAAAGCTACCCCCACAATTGCCTGGCCTCTGCTTATTAGATGCCCAGACTCAGAGACCCCAGAGACGGAAAGGATCCCAGGGCACCCAACCAAGAATCCCCTCTGCTCTGTCCTTTGTATTATGAAGGATATCTGACATTATAAAATATATGATTCATAAAATGGTGACCCAGCCTATGACTCCAGCTATTAGGAAGTTTCCCCTTATAGGAACCTCTGAAGCGAGACAGAAAGAGTGCAGGTCCTGAAGTCAGAAGGCTTGAGTTCAAAAGTAGCCTATGTGACTCCAAGCAAATCGCTGAATCTCTACCTCAGTTTATCTATAAAATGGGGGGAATCACACCTCACTCCCAGGGGTTGTTGGGAGATCATACTTCTCAGGGTATTAGCATGGCACCTGGCACACAGAAGGCACTTCAGAAATCCCTCTGAGCCAAGCAGAAGGAAATTTTGTCCTCTGTGGGACAGCTCTGAAAATGGCTGGCTGGTTGCCACAGTTCCATTTCAACCTTCTCTTCTCTAGGTTAATATCCTTAGGCCCATTACAATTCTACTCCAAGCCTCCTCATCCTCAACTATACTCTAAATAGGGCCTCCCTAGGGCAGGGTATGGAGGCATAGATCCTCATCACCTAAGATCACATAAACAGTACTGGCTGCATCGAGCTACTAACTCATGTTAAGTCTGTTGGCCACTAGGACCCCCAGGTCTTTCCCAAATGAATCTAATCACCTCCTTTCCTATACTATATTCTTAGAATTGATCATTTGAACCAATTCCTTTTTTTAACCTAAAACTCTAAGGCTAGCAGACCTTGTACACTTTAGAAAATGTCAGGGGAGCTCCAGTGGAGCCCTCTGGGACAGAAATGAGGCCTGCCATCCAGGCCATGTTACTAAATTGCTGGAAAAAAACCAGGTCACCTAATTAAGAACAGGCTGGATAAAGGGGAAGAATACAGAGTTCACAAAGGCTCTTTTACCTGAGCTGCTTGAGATCAGAGAGGTGCTGATGCTGCTCTTTAATCAGCTCCCACAGGCGCCCAGGGGTGGCGATCACAATTTCAGGCCGACGAGTGAGCATCCTTTGTTGCTTCTGCGGAGCCATCCCCCCAACCAGGAGAGCAGTTCTGATACCTAGAGAGTGAGACAGAAGATCCCCAAGCATAATGTGACTTCTCCTTCCTGGCATGCCTGACGAAAGAGGGGCAGGGCAGCACTGTGGGGAGATGAGCCTTGAGGCCCTGACCCATACCAGCCAAGCAACGCTGGGCAAGTTCCTATCAATGTGCCAAGCAGCTCTAAGACTTTTAAACTGCTGAGAAGGTGCATTGGTAGAGAGCCCCATGTCAATAAAATCACCAACTCAGTCCCTCTTCCACATTGTCCCTAAGAAGCTGGGCAGCTACTAGATACCCAAAGGGGGCAGCTGTCCCAGGGCACAAAGCATGCAGCAAATACCCTGTAACCCCAGTTTGTGGCTAAAGACTCTGAGAATGCATTACATTGTAAAGATGGTGTGACAGGGGAGACAGAGGAATCTGGTGACAAGTGAGAACACTTCTGACTCGGGTAATCTGAGAGGGCTTCATGGAAAAGGGAATATCTGGGGGAAAGAGTAAAGAAGGACTGAAATTAGCCCTGGGGAACCTACTACCTCACAAGAGGGTCTGTTTCACTTTTGGAGAGCTCTCATTTTTCAGGTTTTCCTGACATAATTGTGGGTTTTTTCCTTGCAATTTCTTCCCTTTTTTTTTTTTTGCAAGTTCTTTCCTCTAGATCCAAAGAGAACAACAAGCCTGAAGAGTTCAAATTCAACCTCAGTCATTGACTGACTGTGTAACCCTGAGCAAGTCAGAGAAGCTGATTGCTCCCATTTCCCCAACTATAAAATGGGAATAAGCACCTACTTCACAGGGTTGCTATGAAGATCATATGAAATAATTATAAAAGGACTTAGCACAATGCCTGGCACACAGTAGGCACTATATATACATATTCCCTGCCATCTCAAAAAAAAATGTCTAATTTCCTCCCACATGACAGCCTTCCAAATATATAAAAACAGCTGGCATATTCCTCTGAGCCTTCTCTTCCCCCAAAGCAAATTGATCCTTCAATCAATTTTTAAATGATATTGACTTTAGACATTCCACCATTCTCACTGCCTTCTTCTATACCTAACCATAGTGCTAGAGATGGTCGAACCAGGACAAATTAGCCCAACATCACATGAGCTTTCCTGGAAGCCACATCACAGGGCTGACTCATGCTGAGCCTAAGAATTCATGCAAACCCCCAGATAACAAGATGGGTTTTTTTGAATCCTGGCTCTGTCATCCTGGCCATTGATCAACCCTCCCTGCCCTGTATTATCTGTCAGTTTTATTAGGATGCTATCTTTGCCTTTACCCAAGTCCCTGCTATAAATGGTAAATGACAGAAGCCCAGGCCCAGATCCTTGGGGCCCTCATCTGAAGACTACCTTCCAAGCAAACATAGAACCATTAACCACTATCCTTTGAGTCTGGACGTTCAAACGGCTCAATTTCACTGTCTCATCTGCCCCACATCTCTTGGGGGGAAAGGGAATGTCAGGGGAGACCCCTGAGATTATCCAACTGAAAGCCATGAAAAAAAGCAGAGCAGAGAGTCAGGAAATATGTTCAAGGAACAATTAATAGTACAGATTGGCAGAAATGTCAGGTACTTGTAAAAGAATAAAATGATATTGATTCATTTTTATGATGTTTATTAGAATCAGAGGGGAAAAAAGGCACTAGGTGACTCGTGGATTGAAAGCCAGGCCTAGAAAGAAGAGGTCTTGGGTTCAAAGCTGACCTCAGACACTTCTTAGTTATGTGACCCTGGGCAAGTCACTTAATTTCATTGCTTAGCTCTTGCAGCTCTTCTGCCTTTGAACCAAAATACAGTATTGATTCAAAGATGGAAGGTGGAGGCAGGTGGGTAGCTCAATGGATTGAGAGTCAGGCCTAGAGATGAGAGGTCCTAGGTTCAAATCCCGCCTCAGACATTTCCCAGCTGTGTGACCCTAGGCAAGTCACTTGACCCCCCACTGCCCACCCTTACCACTCTTCCACCTATCAGTCAATACACAGAAGTTAAGGGTTTTAAAAAAAAGAAATTTTTAAAAAAGATGGAAGGTAAAGGTTTAAAAAAAAAATCACAAGAAATCTCAAAGGTCATCTATTAAAATTTTACTTACAGATAAGAAAATGGATACCCAAAAAGAGATGTAACTTGCTCAAGGTCACACAGCTACTGAGTAGCAGAGAACCCTCAAAATCCTAATCCTCTCCCCTTATAGAATTTTTTTCATGACATCACTGAATTTAGCATTTACTCAGTGTCTCAAGAATATAGAATGCAGTGCTAAGTTCTGAGAGAGATGCAGAGCTTAGATAAGACACAGTGATTTCTGTACACAATGTGGTAAGAAATGAGCATGATGACGTGCACACCATGGAGCAGCTAGGTAGCAGAGTAGATAAAGCACCAGGCCTAGGGTCAGGAAGTCCTGGGCTCCAAACTGGCCTCAGAGACTCCTGAGCTGTGTGACCTTGGGCAAGACACTTAACCCCTATCACCCGGCCCTCATTGATTTTCTGCAGTATTGGAATAGAAACTAAGTATTGCTTTTAAGGTAAAAAGTAAGGGTTTAAAATAAAACAAAAGGTCCAACTGTTGGTTCCCACCACGAGAATTATGACCAAGAATTACGATAGGTTCAACAATCAATGAATAAGCATTTCTAAGTGCTTCATATGCTGGCCACAAAGACACAGGTACAGTGACTCAACCAATCCCTGACAGCTACATTCTAAGGTAAGGGCAAAAGATATAGACTTAAAAGAGAATAAAATGAAGTGATGGGAGTGAAGGAAAGGGCCAAGACAACATGGCTAACACTTAATAATAGCTAATGTTAATGGAATACTTTAGGGGTTGCTAAATGCTTTATATAGAGAAAGGTGGGCCAAGAACAGACACTAGAGACGATCCATCTGAAGGGATACTGGGATGTAGAACAAGAGAAAAATAGCAAGGAGAAAGAAAAGGGGAAGAAAGAATAAGAAGAGGCAGGAGCCAAAAGAGAGGGCAGGGAGGAAGGAGAGGGGGAGAGAGCGAGAGAGGAAGGGGGTGAAGGAAGAGGGAGAGGAGGGTAAGAGGGAGGATAGGAGAGAGTGGGAGGGGAGAAAGTGAGGAGGAAGGAGAAAGGAAGAAGAGAGAGGGAGCAGGGGGTAAAGAGGAGGAGAAAGATGAAGAAAAGGGG
>NC_058131.1:505663551-505729507 GCF_016433145.1 Gracilinanus agilis | reverse complement strand
AAAGGGAAAAGGGAAAGGGGGAGAGAGAAAATAGGGTAGAGAGAAGTGAGGAGGAGAATTGGAGAGAAAGGAAAGAGAGGGAGTGACAGAGAAGTTTAATCCTATTTATCCAATCTTATTTACCACTATTTCCCCAAAACAGAGCCTCCATTATAGTCATTAATGAAGAGAAGAAAAGGCTAGAGGCAAATCTGTGAAGAGCATCCAATAGCCTGGATGTTGCGGCTGAAGCAAACTCTGCCCACCTTGTGCACAGAACAAGAAGTGTCCAATCTTCCTTCCTGGGGCCCAAAGGGGCCAGAGGGCTGGGCCCTTGATGCGGACAAGGTCCTTGATCAAATCAGAACCTGGAAGCAGCCCAACAGAGCTACCTGAGGGCTGTCCACATGGCAAATGTGAGATTCTGGAGGACAAGATGGGACTAACCTTGCCTGAGTTGCCAAACAAGTGGCAGGAATTGAAGAGCCACTAATAATAAAAAAATAAAAAATAAAAACTCACAGGGAAATGGAAGGGGTTGATATTTTTCTCAAGTCTTTCAAGAGACTCTGCCTTGAGAAGAAGACAGAATGGTGAAAATCCCCTTAGAGCTAGAGTTTTCCTTACCTGCAGGTCTGAACATGTTACTCCCCCTATTCAATCAATTCCAACAGCTCCCTGGTAGTCTCTAAGGCAAAATGTAAACTCTACCCATTAATTTTTGTTTTTTTTAAACTCTTACTTTCTGTCTGGACCCAATACTGTGTATTGGTTCCAAGGTAGAAAAGCCGTAAGGGCTAGGCAATGGGAGTTAAGTGATTTGCCCAGGGTCACATAGCTGGGGGGTGTCTGAGGCCAGATTTGAACCCAGGACCTCCTGTCTCTAGGCCTGGCTCTCTATCCAGTAAGCCATCTGGCTGCTTCCTCCCTACCAAAGCTGGCACCTAATTAGAGCCAGTCCTGATGGACATTCCCCCACCCTGCAATCTAGCCAAGCTGCCCTTCTCTCTGTTCCTCAACCCAATACATTCCACTTCTATATCCAAGTCTTTGTACTCATAATCCCCCTCCCTGGAATGCCCTCTCTTTTAAGATGCAGCTCAAGAGGTAGCTGGGTGGCTCAGTGGATAGAGAACCAGGTCTAGAGACAGGAGGTCCTGGGTTCAAATCTGACCTCAGACACTTCCTAGCTGTGTGACCCTGAAGAAGTCACTTAACCCTCATTGTCTAGCCTTTATAGTTCTTCTGCCTTAGAACAGATACTCAGTATTGATTCTAAGACAGTAGATAAGGGTTAAAAAATTAACAAAACAAAAAAAGGTCAAGCAGCAGCATCTACATAAAAGCTTTTCAGGATTCCCACACCCAACCAAACCCTCCCTCCCAAATACTACTTTGTATTTGACCACTCAGAAAGTTTTTACTTATTAACTTTATGTTTATGGTGCATCCATTTTTATATGTACTTGTCCTCTCAAAACATCAAAAGGTAAACTGACCAGGAACAAGGATCATTTCATTGTTTTGTACTTAATATCCTCAATGCCTAGGATGGTGCCTATAAATCCTTAATAAACAGTATCGAGCCTGGAATCACGAAGACCTGAATTAAAAATCCAGCCTCACACACTTACTAACTGTACAACCCTGGGCAAGCTACTTAGCCTTGGGTGGCCTCAGTTTCCCATATCTATAAAATGTAACCTGCCCAGAGTATCTGCAAAATGGAAATAATCACAGCTCCTACCTCCCAGGATTGTTGTGGGACCAAGTGAGATTATATTTTTATATTATATACACATATATAATATGTATTATATAATTATAAAGCACTAAGCACAGGGCCTGGCCCAAAGCAAGGACTTCATGAACATTAGCTATCATTAGTATTGTCCTGGTAGATTGATTTCAGAAGGGACCTAAGGCCATCTAGTGTAACCTCTTCATTTTATGGATGGGGATGCTAAGATCAGAGAGGTTACAGCTTACCCAAAGTCCCATAGCTAGTAAGCTGTGAAAACTAAACACTGATACTGTGTTTTATATTCTGTAATTGCCACTCCTCTATACCCTTATTCTGTATTTTACATATCAGTCTAAGTCCTTTTTTTTTGGTCCCTGAGTGAAGAAGTTCAAGAATTCAAAAGTCCTTCTCTCAAGTTAGATGCAGAAGTGCAGTTTTCCAGCAATTGCTTTAAAAAAAAAACACCTTACCTTCCAACTTAGAATCATTACTGTGCATTGATTCTAAGAAAGAAGAGTGGTAAGGTCAGGCAATGGGGGTTAAGTGACTTGCCCAAGGGCACACAGCTAACAAGTGTCAGAGGCCAGATTTGAACGTAGGACCTCCCACTTTTAGGCCTGGCTCTTGATCCACTGAGTCACCTAATTGCCCTCAGCAATCACTTTTAAATAAAGAAAAACTGAGCTAAGTTTAGAGGTTCAAAATTCTCATAAAACACTCTGATTCTAAGTGAATTGTTAGCTTAGCACTACCTATGAATCACATCATGCCAAAAGAAACTTGTTATCCCTTCTCATTTTGTCTCCTAAAAATGTCCAACACATGAGAACCAGCAAGCTGACCCAGCCCCATCTCTGCTTATCCTTGCCCAATTAAAGGTGGTGTTATCTCATTCTCAGGTGCCAAAAGAGTCTATGATCCTTGGTCTGCTCTCACTGGGCCCCTCAAATCTAGAAAGTATTCCTCAGGGTACTCTTGGTTGTAACCAATCATAATTCCTTACTCCCATGATGCTGCCAACCCTACAACCAATTGTATCATGTCCTTACAGTTCTACACTTATTAAAAAAGTTGCATCTGAGGGTAGCTAAGTGGTACGGTGAAGAGAGCTCCAAGCCTGGAGTCAGGAGGACCTAGATTCATATCTGACCTCAGACACTTCCTAGCTGTGTGACCCTGAGCAAGTCACAACTGACCTCATTTGTCTAGTCCTTGCCCTTCTGTCTTAAAGATGTTACTAAGACAGAAAGTAAGGGTTTAAAAAAAAAAAAAAAAAGAAGTTGTATCTCTAAGTCTTGGTCTTGGGCTCACTAAAGTAGTCACTACTCATTTTATCAACAGGTCCATGCCCTAATAAATTGCTCTCTTGCTCAGAGAATACAAAGCACAAACAAATGGGATATGATCCCAAATCCCCTGGCTTTAATCAGTTCTCTTTCTCCTGTGCCACCTGATAGCTATTCATATTGAGTTTAAATAAATTATATTAGTCAATAAGCAGCAAGGTCTCCAAACCAGATCAGGAGCCCTTAACCAGCTGTGCAATTCTGGACAAATGTTCTCTTGCTGGCCCTCAATTTTCTGATCTGTAAAATGAGAACACTCTCCACTGTGACTATAAGATTGTTGTGAGAATCCAATAAGATAATGTGAGAAAGGGCTCTAACTCCAGTAACAGAAAACAGTAATTATTGTAATTGCCACATTCTGAGGAACAGCTAGGCTAAGCAATAGATACAGTGTAGGTTCTAGAGACAAGAAGACCTGAGTTTAGGCCTGGCCTCAGACACTTACTAGCTGTGTGGTCCTGGGCAAATCACTTAATCTTATTTGCCTCTGTTTCCTCACCTGTAAAATGAGCTGGAGAAGGAAATGGCAAACCACTCCAGTCTCTCTGCCAAGAAAACCCCAAATGGAATCCTGAAGAGTTAGATAAAACTGAACAACAACAATAAAGATGAGCCAGAAAACTTCATCTCTTGTGAATATAGTGGCTGTTGTAGCCTTCAGGATAAGGCAAAGGCTACATGTCCATGTTTTTCTTTAAAATAAAAGAGACTCAGCTTGATTTAACACCCAATTTAATTTATTTAAACATAATATGAACAGCTACTAGGTGGCATGGGAGAAAGAAAACTGATTGGAGTCAGGGGATTTTAAAGAAAAGATAAAAATCTTTAAAAATTAATTAACTCAAATGCGGCTGCATGGCACAGTATATAGTGCACCAGGCCTGGAGATGGAGGTCTTAGGTTCATATCTGGCCTTGGGATACTTCCTAGCTATGTGACCCTGGATAAGTCATTTAGCCCCACTTGCCTAGTCCTTGCCCTTCTAGAGTTGTTACTAAGAAAGTAAAAGTTTAAAAAATATTTAATTTGCCATGAAGTCAGTGCCGGGGGGGGGGGGGGGGGGGATGTATGCAGGTAACCATAACAGAAAGCCACATGGGGAGAAGTTTACCTGTAAACTTGGCTACAGCATCAATATGGTGTTTGACTTGGACAGCCAGTTCCCTAGTAGGTGTCAGAACAAGTCCAAGCAAAGGGTTACTCCGATTTCTGTGACCAGCAGCCTTTTCATGCTCAAACTCCAGCCTGATATCACCTGACTCCTCTTCATCACCTGGACTGTGAGATGGGTTTTCATCCCTCTCTTCTTCTCTTTCCGCTGGCAGAGGATTCAACATTTCATTACTGTCATCAGAAGAATCATCCGCATCTCCTAGTGACTCTCCATCTGCAGAGTGAATTCCAGCCTGCCCCTGGTGGATCTCTTTCTCTTCATCCTTCCAGCGCAACACTGAGTGAATCATTGGGATGGCAAAAGCAAGGGTCTTCCCACTTCCTTGGGAGGAAAAAAAAAGAGAGCAAACATAAATACAAGAGGTTGGAGACTGGGTTATTGATTTTCCTTTGCTTTGAGTTCACAGGTAGCCTTAGCAGTGATGGCAAACCTTTTAGAAACTGAGTGTCCAAACTACAACCCTTATGCCGTATGAGAGGCACCCCCTTACCCCAGACAGGGGACAGAGGAAGCATTCCCATTGGGCTGCCGGGCAGAGGGGCAGGTCATGTGACAAATGGCACATTTGTCCTCAGGCATGTGGAGAGAGGGAGGGGAGCAGCCCCCTCTGGCATGTGACATAGGTTTGCCAATAAGGCCCAAGAGTTACACAGCTAGAAATAGTCACACTACTAGTGAGAAACAGTGGGAGTAGACAGCTAGCCTCCAGGTCACAAAGACCTGCCATCTCTGATATATACTGGTTATGCAATTCTAGACATAGTGCTTATCCTCTCAATAACCTCTTCCTGACAATTCTCTTAAGGCTATAAATTATGGAACAAGTGCCAATCTGCATTAATACAGGCAGTTTTCCTCCCTGAGAGCTATGTGTACCGGTGAAATTGTTACTATTGTAAATAAATATATAATAAATGGTTAATGTTGTAATGAAGATGATGATGATGGCAGTGATGGTAGCCACAAAAACAGCAACTCACATTTCTGTTTTATGGTTTACTAAATATTTTTCTCATGACTTTGTGAAATATGGAGTGCAAACAGTTTCTTTTCCATGAGAAATATCTGGAGAAAGACAGCTAAAAGATAGGGTAGATAGAGAGTGGGGCCTAGCATCAGGAAGATCCAAGTTCAAATGTGGCCTCAAATACTACTAGTTGTGTGACCCTGGGCAAGTCATTTAACTTGTTTACCTCAGTTTCCTCATCTATAAAATAAGGATAATAACAGTAAGTATCTCCCAGGTTTTGTAGTGAGGATGAAATGAGAGACTATTTGTAAAGTGCTTTCCAAATCTAAAAGTAATATATAAATATGGTATTATCATCATCAATAATATCATCATATTTATATTATTATCAATAATCAGGATGTGATATTTGAACCCTATGCTATTAATGGCTTTATAATATAAAAAGGCTATTCAATTCAACATATATTAAGTACTTTTTCTATTCAAAGGCATGGTGTCATTAAAGAAACAGCCAAGACACTTCTTTTTCTTTTATTTAAGTCTTTACTTTCTGTTCTAGTAGCAATTCTAAGACAGAAAGACAAAGGTTAGGCAAATGGGGTTAAGGGATTTGCCCAGGGTCACACAGACAGGACATATCTAAGGACAAATTTGAACCTGGGTTCTTCTGACTCCAGGCCTGGCACTCTGTCTGCTGTGCTAACCAGCGGCCAACAGCCACTGTTTTCTATAGACTGTCCTCACTTGGAAAGTCACTGCAAGAGTTAGTGTCCCCACTTAACAGATGAAGACATTAAGACTTATAAACTCATCCACCCACCCACAGCACACACACTCCACACACAAATCTACTAGAAAGTTACAGAGCCTGGATTTAAACCCTGGTAATCTTATTCATGAGCAGTGCTCATTCTGCCCCCATCCCTGTACCTCTTGATGAATCCTGACTTTGTTCCCACTAATAGGTTGCCAAAGCACCTATTATCATTAGACCCATTTTAAAGATGGCAAAACTGACACAGAGGCAGACACAAAAGTGAATATGACACGGTCTCTAGCATCAAATGACTTATGTCCATGACCCACAGTCTCAAATATTTATACACAAATGCTTAAGAGCAATAATGAGCATTTATAAAGTGCAAAGAATTTTGCACAAAATAGGTCATTTGATCCTCACAAAAACCAGGTACTATTATTTATTCCCATTTTATAGATCTAGAGATGGAGGCTGAGACAAGTTGTATAAGATCACAAAATTAGTTAAGTGTCTGATGAGGTAAGCTCTGAACCCAGGTATTCCTGACTCTAAGCTTGGCACCTAGCCACCATATTGTGCTGTATGGGGGCAAATTTGGTGGGAAGGATCACAGAGACTTGGTGAAATTGGCCCCAATATTCAAAAAGAATGAGATTAAAAGGGCAGTGGTATGTGGGTGGGGAGAGGTATGATGCAGAGAAGTACTGAGAGTAATATATTGATATGAACCCCATTTACCAGAAGAGAATTCACAGAATAACATTACTTTAGTATTGGAAGGAATCCTACATACATGACAAGCGGTCATCTAATAAGTATAAAGGTTAACACTTATATAGCCCCTACTCTGTTCCAGGCACCATGCGAAACACTTTACAATTATTAATCTCTTTCAATCCTCACAACCACTATGGGAGGGAGATGCTATTACTTACTATCTCCATTTTATAGATAAGGAACCTGACACTGTCAGAGGGTGACTTGTTCATGGTCACACAGCTACTAAGTGTTTGAGGCCAGATTTAAACTCAGGTCTTGCTGACTCCACCTCTCCCCAAAAACCCTGAATGAGGGGAAGCCTTCTGCAGCAGATAGCAGCCCTCACAACTCCGTCAGGAAGTTTCTCCTGATGCCATGCCTAGGTGTGGCTCCATGATACAATGGAAAAAATACCCAATTTAGAGTCAGAGACCTCAGCTCCAGTCCCAGTTGACAACTTACTGCTTCTGGGACCTTGTGCCCATCACTCTGCTTCATCATCTCTAAAATGAGGGATAGGAAACAGAGGGCCTCTAAGGCCCATTAAAACTCCTAATCTATTAACAAGGAACCCACAATTTCTGATTCTACCTTTTGGGGCCAAGCAGAACAAGTCTAATCCCCCTTTCACACATCCATCAAAGGGCATTTATTAAGCAAATACTATGACAGGTAGGGGCAGTTAGGTGGCACCGTGGGCCTGGAGTCAGGAACATTCATCTTCCTGAGTTCAAATCTGGCCTCAGACATTTGAGCCTAAGCAAGTCACTTCACCTTGTTTACCTCAGTTTCCTCATCTGTAAAATGAGCTGGAAAAGTAAAATGGCAAACCATTCCTATATCTTTGTTAAGAAAACTCCAAATGGGGTTATGAAGAGTCAGATACAACTGAACAACAAACGGAAATGGCTGGTACTACAGATACAAGCACATACAAAAAAATACAAAGCCATACCCTCAAGGAGCTTATCAGGGAAGACAGCATATGCATATTTATGACTACAAAGAATAGATACAAAATAAACATTAGTTTGGAGATGGAGGATACTAGAAGCTACAGAGAGAGATTAGGAAAGACTCCAAGAGGAGGCAGAGCTGGGGGATAGGGTCAGGTCTAGAGACAGGAGGTCGTGGGTTCAAACCTAACCTCAGACACTTTCTAGCTGTGTGATTTAACCCCAATTGCCTAGTTCTTACCTTCTGCCTTGGAATTAATATTGATTCTAAGATAGAAGGTAATGGTTTGTTTGTTTTTTTAAAGGAAAGCTGGAGTTGACTCCAGAAAGGAATTCTAAGGGGCAGCAGAGGTGGAAGACAAGTACACTCTAGGCCAGTGATGGGCAACCTTTTGAGCTTGGTGTGTCAAAATTTGCCCAAAAAACAGAGCATAACTCAGGTGTTATGTCACTTCGAGAAAAAAAAAACATAACTTCACAATATTTATAGTTTAAATTAACAAAAATGTATAATTATAATATATAACTATTTAATAAACCAAAAACTAATTATTTAATTTACCTGCTTAGTGATTTCTTTGTTCATCTGTCAGTTGGTTTCTTTTATTGGTCTCTTGATATTATTTAACTTGTGTGGGGTGCTGTGAACTAAGATAAGTGAGGGGGAGGGGGAATTCTTTAACTAACCTGCCTATTAGGGACTTTTTTGGTGCTGAATTTCATTGGCTAATGAAAATTCATTTAGCCGCTAAATCTTCAGTTGAAGTTTGTTATTTTTTACACTTCAAGCCCAAGCAAGTGCTTCTAATTTCATCTGTCAATCTGTTTCTTTTGTTGGTTTTGATATTATTTAACATTGAGAATAAGGTCTCACAAAAGTATGTAGAAGGGAAAAATTGTGAGTAAAGCCATTGCTATATTTTTCAGGGTACTAAAAGTGTCTGGTAATCGGTTCCAGACACTCCAAATTTCCTGTTCCAGATTCTCAAGCTTTGACCTCAAGTTGACAAACACCTGAGCCCAGATGCTATCTTGAAATTCTGCAAGTTGCATCTCTAAATCATCAATTTGCATCCATTGGAAACCATTTAATTCCAAACTACTGAAGACTACTATACCAGGATACTTAATTATTTTCATGGTCTGTTCTAGGCTTCTAAATTGATTAAATCTATCACTGAACTGGTCAAGTAATGAGTCTAAAACATGCTGGTACTTTATATGCAAGGGCTCCATTTCATTTTGTACAGCTGCACTGGCCTTCTCAAAATACTTTGTTACTAGAGGAAAATATTTATAAGTTTTAGTTTCTACATCTCACTTGAAAATTTTAAGTTTACTTTAAAAAGCTTTTATGTATCCAAACATAACATCAATACTTTTGCCAAAACCTTGTAACTTTAAATTCAGTTCATTAATATGAACAGAGAAATCTGTTTGGTGTTGACTCACTTATCATCAATGAGCTGAGGAAAGTTTCCCAAATCCTTATCCTCAAGAAATACCTTAATTTCTTCAAAGCATTCCACAAAACACTCAAGAACTTTGCCTCAGCTCAGCCATCTTACATTATTGTACATCAGCAGTCCACAGTAGGTGGAATCAACCTCCAGTAAAAGTGCAGAAAATTCTCACTTGTGAAGAGGGCGAGCAGCTATTAACTATTCTTGTAACAAGTGACATTAAGTCGTTTAAGTTGGTGAATCCTTCCTTGGCACATAAAGCCTCCTGATAGAAAATACAATGAAAAGGCACAATCAGATGTCCAATAGCTTCCATAAACAATTTGACAAATCCAACTTATTTCCCTACCATGTTTGGTGCCCCATCTGTCGTCACTGACACAACTTTAGAGATATCAATGCTTAGGTCATGGAGTGTTTGTATAACAACCTTACATATTTCACTTCCTGATGAACTTGTTGACACTGATGCTAACTTTATCAACTCTTCTCTCATTGTGAGACCATCAGAATATCGACCAATAATGGCCAACTGAGCATGTGATGTGACATCAGTAGTTTCATCAAGAGAGCTCCAAAAATATTTACAATTACTTATGTCTCTCTTTAGTTGATGTTGTACGTTTGTGTTCAATCTGATTATTTGGTCTTTTATGATATTTCTACTGAGTGGTAACTCAGATATTCTCTTAATAACTGCATCTTTATTCTGCATATCATGAAATAGAACTAGTGCACATCTTAGGAGAGTTTCTTTAATAAATTCTCCCTCACTGAGTGCTTTTTTCCATGCTGAGCTATGGAGTGAGCAATGATCAAACTTGCAGATGTTAAATTTGTAGAGCCTTTTACAAATTTAAGGATGGAATTAGATTGGCTCTTATAAAGGTGTAGCTGCCTGGAAATGTATTCATTCCTTTCATCTTCACTTTTTTTCAAAATCTGGGAAGGATTAGTTTCAAAATGTCTATTTATATTCCATGTTCTGCTTACTACCATTTCAATACATAAAACACAAAATGATCTGCCATTTTTTTCTATAATGCCATACATCTCAGTCCATGTCTCTTGAAAGAGTCGGCTACTGCTACTACCACTTCCTTTTACTTAACCTTGTTTTTTTTATTTTTGGGGTTCTCCATCAGGGAGGCAGTGACAGAAGATAGAATTATAGATAGCCTGTTAGCCATGCAGGCAATTAGGAGTTAAGTAGCCTAACTGATCACAAGATGGCACATGTAACTGTCTTTTAGGAAAGGGCAAGGTTAATAAGGATGCCCAACAGTAATAGTGGTGAAATGGAGTCTGCACTATGCATTCCTTATGTAAATTAAGATGGCTGTCACTATTTCTAATGGCAGGAAACGGCACCCATAGCACAAGCCCTCACCTCTCCCAGTCTCCCCCTCACTTATATCAGTAATGATGGTCAATTAGAAATCCACGACACCCCAGAACAGTAGATTGGATGTTTGCTGTGGTTATGTGGTTTTTGGCAATGGCAATCACAGGGCCCCCAAGAGATGTGTCCCCCACAGCATTCTGCTGCTCCCTGCTCCACAAGCCCAAAGTGAGGTCAAAGGTCCCCTAATGGCTAGGAAGTCCCAGAACTAGACATTCTGTGCCGGAGTTCTATTGTTTTGGCATACAGACCTCCAGCACAGAGTGTCTACACTATAGCAAATGTTTCAGACTTGGCATGTGGCCCCATACTTCTCTGTATGTAGCCGCATGCAGCTGCGTGTCATCAAAAATGGCTTAGCACACTGACACACGTGTCATAGGTTCGCCATCAGTGCTCTAGGCAAACGAGATGGACAGTACAAAGGCAGAGGTGAGAGATGGGACTTCATGTGTAAGGAACAGCATGAAAGCCAATTTGGATACACCAAAGGGAGCAGAAAAAGGAATAGTGAGTAATAAAATTGAAAAAGGTAGATTGGGATCAGCTTATAAAAAGACATTAAATGTCAAGCAGAGAAGTTTATATTGATCCTTGAGGTAACAGAGAATCCCTAGGGTTTATTGAGGAAGTTAGTGACATGGTCAGATTCTCACAGTAAGAAAATTACTTTGGTGGCTAGGTGGAGGATGGATTGAAGTGAAAGGAGAGGAGAGCCTTGGGGCAGAGAGACCAATTAGGAAGCAATTAAACTATTGTCAGGCCCCAATTAGTGAGAATGATGAATCCATGAAGAAATTCAATTCTTGGAATTCACAATATATATTTCAAGTGGGTTAGAATCAATTACCAAATTTTACATAATTATAACTTCAAATCTGAATACATACCAACACTTCACAGTTTCATTGTTTGCCATAATCAGGGCCTAGATATGATATAATGAACAGGTGACGGGGACCTGAACTAAAGGGAGGGGGTCACAGATGTCAGATATTGGAGAGTTGGCTTTGACTGATTACAGGCAGAATTCTGAAACATATTAAAGGAATATTTTATGAACACTTAGAAAGAGAATGGTAATCACCAAAAGAGAATATAGTCTCATCAAGAATGTTGTTGTTCAGTCATTTTTCAATTTTGTCCAACTCTTCATGATCTCGTTTGACTTTTCTTTTTTTTTTCTAACCATTCCTTTCTGTCTTAGAATTAATACTGAAATATCTGTTTGAGGGAAGAAAAGGACCAAAGGCTAGGTCACTGGAATTAAGTGACTTGCCTAGGGTCAACCAACTACGAAGTATCTGAGGTCAAATCTAAAGCCAGGGCCTCTTGTTTCTAGGTCTGGTTCTCTATCCATTGAGGCACCTACCTCCCAACCCAATAAGAACAGGATATGCTAAACTAAAATAATTTTTAATAGGATTACTAGACTACAAGGGCAAGAAAATGCAATAGAGATCACTGCAAACTCATATTTCAGCAAACCATTGCCAAAATCTCTTGCAGACAAGGAGGCATGTGGGCTAGATGGCAGTATAGTTAAGTGGATTCATAGCTAGTAGAAAGACTAGATCAAAAGAGTACTTCTAGATCATTCAATGTCAGCTAGGAATGGGGTCTCTAATAGAATGCTTCAGGGACCTGTACTAGTGTTATAGCCAAAAAAGCTTATAGAAATATTGTAGCTTATAGCTTATAAGAATATTACAGCCAAAAAGCTAAACTTGGCAATTAAGCAAGGGGTTTTTGGATAACGTCATGCCCGGCTCAAGCAGGGCAGTTATCTCTGACTCACAGTCCCAGGGACAACTCCTGGCTGAAAGCCCCAGGGCCCCTAGATGAAACAGCCTTGAAGATTCCTAGACAGAACAGCCTTTGAAGTTTAAGAATCATGTCCTGTGGCACCTGAAAGCAACCCCTACTCCCTCTGTCTAGCTATTAGCTCACCCTAAGACAAAGGTACCTATATCCCAGAAACATATATATTCCCTCTTCTGAATGCATGCTTCGGGACTCTCTTTGATGAGTTTCTCCAGTGCGTACTGGCAATAAAGCTTTCTCCTGCTTTGATTGCATTGTCTCGTGTGTTCCTCTGGAGGCCACCCATTTTGAACCCTAACACTAGTACTTATGCTGTTTAAGGTTTTTTAGCAGTGACTTGAAAAAAGGAACTGATAGCAAGTTTATCAAAGTAAGGAGTAACAAGGTACTAAGGTAAGGATGGCAGAGTCAAGATCTCAATAAACTACAATTATGGACCACATCTAGAAAGGGTAAATTAAATAGAGGTAAATGTAAAGTCCTATTATTGTGTTAAAAAAAGTCAACTTCAGGGGCAGGTGGGTAGCTCAGTGGATTGAGAGTCAGGCCTAGAGACAGGAGGTCCTAGGTTCAAATCCCGCCTCAGACACTTCCCAGCTGTGTGACCCTGGGCAAGTCACTTGATCCCCATTGCCCAACCTTACCACTCTTCCACGTAGGAGCCAATACACAGAAGTTATGGGTTTAAAAAAAATCAACTTCATAAGTGCAGAGGAGGCATAACTAGTTAAAAATGTATATATGTATGCATATATACACATGTACATATATATAAATATACACATACATACACACACATATAAAACCAAGGTTTTAGTAAGCACACTCAGTTTATTTGGGAAGCTCGCTACAAATCAACAGCCAAAAGATTTAAAGAAATCTTAGGCTATGTAAAGAGAAGAGTATCCAGAGTATGATAGCTATATGCTCATTAGATCACAGTCTCTGTACTATGTTCTATTTGAGGCAAAATGATAATAGGCTAATGACACATTGGAGAGGTTCTAGAACAAGGCAATCAAGATGGTGAGGAGACTAGAGTACACTATATACAAGGAACAAGTGAAAGGGGCAAGGATGTTTGGCCAGGAAAAGACTCAACGAAGACATAATAGCTGTATTTGACTTTAAAAGAGAATATTCTACTTGGCAAAACCAAAGTAATGGACATTTTAGAAAATGCAGAGGCATATCAACAAGTTAACAAACAAAAATCACATGATTATCTCAAAAGATGCTGAAAAAGCCTTTGACAAAATACAACACCCATTCCTATTGAAAACACTAGAAAGTAGAGGGCAGCTGGGTAGCTCAGTGGATTGAGAACCAGACCTAGAGACAGGAGGTCCCAGGTTCAAATCTGACGTCAAACACTTCCCAGCTGTGTGATCCTGGGCAAGTCACTTGACCCTCATTGCCTACCCTTACCACTCTTCTGCCTTGGAGCCAATACACAGTATTGACTCCAAGATGGAAGGTAAGGCTTTAAAAAAAAGAAAAGAAAAGAAAACACTAGAAAGTATAGGAATAGAAGGACCTTTCCTAAAAATAATAAACAGTATATATCTAAAACCATCAACAAGCATCATATGCAATGGGGATAAATCAGAAACATTTCCAATAAGATCAGACGTGAAACAAGGATGCCCATTATCACCTCTATTATTTAATGTTGTACTAGAAACACTAGCAGTAGCAATTAGAGAAGAAAAAGAAAGCGAAGGTATTAAAATAGGCAATGAGGAGACTAAGCTATCGCTCTTTGCAGATGATATGATGGTCTACTTAAAAAATCCTAGAGAATCAACTAAAAAGCTAGTAGAAATAATCAACAGCTTTAGCAAAGTTGCAGGATACAAAATAAATGCACATAAATCATCAGCATTTCTATATATTTCCAACACATCACAACGGCAAGAGGTAGAAAGAGAAACACCATTTAAAATCACCCTAGACAATACAAAATACTTAGGAATCTATCTACCAAAACAAACACAGGAATTATACGAATACAACTACAAAACACTTTCCAAACAATTAAAACTAGATCTAAACATTGATTGCTCATGGGTAGGACGAGCTAACATAATAAAAATGACCATTCTACCCAAATTAAGTTACTTATTTAGTGCCATACCTATCAAACTATCAAAAAACTTCTTTACTGAATTAGAAAAAACTATAACAAATTTCATTTGGAATAACAAAAGATCAAGAATATCAAGGGAAATAATGAAAAAAAAATGTGAAGGAAGGGGGCCTAGCAGTACCAGATATCAAAACTATACTATAAAGCAGTGGTCATCAAAACAATATGGTAGGGAGCAGCTGGGTAGCTCAGTGGAGTGAGAGTCAGGCCTAGAGACAGGAGGCCCTAGGTTCAAACCCGGCCTCAGCCACTTCCCAGCTGTGTGACCCTGGGCAAGTCACTTGACCCCCATTGCCCACCCTTACCAATCTTCCACCTATGAGACAATACACCGAAGTACAAGGGTTTAAAAATTTAAAAAAAAAACAAAAACAATATGGTACTGGCTAAGAGACAGAAGGGAGGATCAATGGAATAGACTTGGGATAAGTGACGTCAGCAAGACAGTCTACGATAAACCCAAAGACACCAGCTTTTGGGACAAAAATCCACTATTTGACAAAAACTACTGGGAAAATTGGAAAACCATATGTGAAAGACTAGATTTAGATCAACATCTCACAGCCTACACCAAGATAAATTCAAAATGGGTGAATGACTTGAATATAAAGAAGGAAACTATAAATAAATTAAGTGAACACAGAATAATATACTCGTCAGATCTCTGGGAAAGGAAAGATTTTGAAACCAAGCAAGAGTTAAAGAAAATTGCAAAATGTAAAATAAATGATTTTGATTATATTAAACTAAAAAGCTTTTGTACAAACAAAAACAATGCAACCAAATCAGAAGGGAAACAACAAATTGGGAAAAAACCTTCATAACAAAAAATTCTGACAGAGGTCTAATTACTCAAATATACAAGGAACTAAATCAATTGTATAAAAAAAATCAAGCCATTCCCCAAGTGATAAATGGGCAAGGGACATGAATAGGCAATTTTCAGATAAAGAAATCAAAACTATCAATAAGCACATGAGAAAGTGTTTTAAATCTCTAATAATTAGAGAAATGCAAATCAAAACAACTCTGAGGTATCACCTCACACCTAGCAGATTGGCTAAAATGAAAGAAGGGGAGAGTAATGAATGTTGGAGGGGATGTGGCAAAATTGGGACATTAATGCATTGCTGGTGGAGTTGTGAACTGATACAACCATTCTGGATGGCAATTTGGAACTATGCCCAAAGAGCGATAAAAGAGTGCCCGCCCTTTGATTCAGCCATACCATTGTTGGGTTTGTACCCCAAAGAAATCATAGATAAACAGACTTGTACAAAAATATTTATAGCCACGCTTTTTGTGGTGACAAAAAACTGGAAAAGGAGGGTATGCCCTTCAATTGGGGAATGGCTGAACAAATTGTGGTATATGCTGGTGATGGAATACTATTGTCCTCAAAGGAATAATAAACTGGAGAAATTCCAGGTGAACTGGAAAGACCTCCAGGAATTGATGCAAAGTGAAAGGAGCAGAGCCAGAAGAACATTGTACACAGAGACTGATATACTATGGTAAAATCGAATGTAATGGGCTCCTGTACCAGCAGAAATGCAATGACCCAGGACAATTCTGAGGGATTTATGGAAAAGAACGCTACCCACATTTAGAGAAAGAACTAAAGGAGAGGAAACACAGAAGAAAAGCAACTGCTTGAACACTTGGGTTGAGGCAGACATGACTGGGGATGTAGACTAGAAAAAAAATCACACCAATGCAACTAACAATTTGGAAATAGGTCTTGATCGATGACACATGTTAAAACCAGTGGAAATGCACGTCGGCTATGGGTGTGGGGGAGGGGGTAGGTCGAGGAGGGTGAAGGGGAAAGTAAGAATATGAATCATGTAACCATGGATAACTTTTCTAAAAAATAAAAATTATTTATAAAAAAAAAAATGCAGAGGCAGATTTAGACCCACATTCTAACAATTATAGCTATCCAAAAGAGAAATTGGTTTTCTCAAGAGGGAGATACCAGTGTTCCTCACTTGAGGACTTCAAAAAAAGGCCAGTTGGAAGGGAAGGCTGAGGGAGTTTAGGGTGGACTGCAATGGAAGTTTCTATATAGGTAAAGGAGGGATTAGATGGTCTTTCCAAACTCTAAAAAAATCCCAAAGACCTACATGAACTGATGCAGAGTGAAATAAGCAGACTAGGAGAACATTGTATACAGTTACTGAAACATTGTGGAATGATCAAATGTAATAGACTTTGCTACTAACAGCAATGCAATGATCCAGGACAACTCTGAGGGACTTATGAGAAAGAACACTCTCCACATTGAGAGAAAAAACTGTGGGAGTAGAAATGCGGAAGAAAAACATATGATTTATCACTTGTTTATGTGGGTATAGGATTTGGGGTTTTGTTTTTAAAAGATTACTCTATTACAAAAGAATAATACAGAAATAGGTTTTGAGTGATAATACATGTATAACCCAGCAGAATTGCTTGTCAACTCTGGGAGGGGGAAGGGAAGAGAGGAGGGAGACACCATGAATCATGTAACCATGGAAAAAAATTAAATTAAAAAAATCAAAAAAAGGTCAAGAAGTAGCCATACAGATCACATAATGCAAACCCTTCATTTTACAACTGAGGTTCAAAATGAAATCATGATTTGGACAAACTCACACATTAAGTATAGGGATGTGATTAAAAACCCAGATCCTCTGATTCCCTGGCCATTTTCTGCTTTCACACCACAATACACTGTCTTATTGCTGGTAGACATAGTCTTATAAAGTCTTTCAAGATCAGGGCCGCTAGGTGGCCCAGTGGATAGAGCAACAGGCCTAGAGTTGGGAGGACATGGATTAAAATCTGACTAGATACTTCCTAACTGTGTGACCCTGAGCAAGTCACTCAACTCTGATTGCCTAGCCTTTGCCCTTCTGTCTTAGAATTGATACTAAGAAGGTAAGGGCTTAAATTTTTTTTCAAGGCTGAAATGGTCCCTTACAGTAACTTTTAATATAATTACTCTATAGTCTTTCTTTGACTGTTATCACTGGCCAACAACCCAAGTCTCATTGTCTTCATTTCTGAATGTCCAAGTCTGACTGTTAATATCTTTGACACTGGTTACAAAGGGGGAGTTATGACAAGGACAATATGTTTTTCTGCCTGCCTTGTTTTACCAGCAATCACAAACACTTATGATCATAAGACTGTAGAAATGGAGTGGATCTTTAACCACGTCACTGATAAAAAACGTTAAACAACAAAGGGTCAAGACAAGATCGCTAGATTCCTCACTAGAGACCTGCCACACTGAAGTTAAACCATTAATAACTATTCTAAGCCCAGCCATCCAACTAGCTCTGAATCGGTCTAAATGCATTATTTGCCTAGTCCAAATTGCTCCACCTTCTCCATGATGAGGCACTATCAGAAACCTATAAAACAAAAGGTAGCAGAAAAAAAAGGAGGAGATATTTTTTAAAAGCTATGGATTAGGGAGCAGCTAGGTGGCTCAGTGGACAAAGGCAAATCTAGAGACAGGAGGTCCTAGGTTCAGATCTGGTCTCAGACACTTCTTAACTGTGTGACCCTGAGCAAGTCACTTAACCCCCATTGCCTGATCCTTACTGCTCTTCTGCTTTGGAACCATTACACAGTCTTGATTCTAAGATGGAAGGTAAAGGTTTAAAAAACATTTTTTTAAAGCTATGGGTTGGATTTATATATTAAGAAGAAAAGCAAGCAATTATTAGAAGATCTATGGTTTCATGTACAATTCTTTTTCTGTTCTACTATGCAAACAGAAATGCCCCTTTTATTTAGTTTAAGCTCAAAATGAGTATGATTTTTTTAATAAGGAAGACAACAAATGGAAAAGGACAATTTGAATGATACTCTCCAATAAAGGAGATTTATCCATTAGATATTTCCTTTGTTTACCTAAAGTAATTTTTCCTTTGTGTGTTGTGTTCTACAGTCTGACACAGTAAAAAATTATAAAGCTTAGGAGGTGGGAAAAGGGTGGGGAAGCTTGCTAAAATCTAGGCAAACTATATCTACAGCATTCTTCTCTTAGCTACCAATTTAGTAATTATTCAAAAAATGAAATTAAGTTGCTCTGGCATGACTTGAAATTGTACCAGCTCTCTGGTATCACTGCTTCCCTTTCCAGATGTTCACCAACCATCCCTTTGATCATCCATTCTAGAATTTTTCCAGGAATTTAAATCAAGCTCATAACCCAAGAGTTTACAGACTATTCTCTACCTTTTGTTGAAAACTGGCAAAAACATATGTCCCTGACCTAACACATGGTACCTTTTCTCATTTATCCCAATCTAACATATAAGCAGAGCTACTATATCTGACAAGGCAGGATTTAAAATCCTGGTTTTATGACCCAAATCCCAGATTTTTCCACTACTTTTCTGCCTAAAAATAAGAGAAGGGCTCACCTGTTTCTGCAGCTCCAAGGATATCCAGATTATCTCGGATGGCAGGGGCCAAAGCCAAAGCTTGAATAGGAGTTGGAGCACTGAAACCCATAGAGCTCAATGCCTGCAGGACTGGCTCAGGCACAAAAAGGTCCTTCCAGGCAGAGACATCGGCCTTCTGATCATCCAACTTGGTTGTCCAAGTCTTTACTTTATGGGGAGCTTTTGAAGGAGCAGCCTGAGAAGGTTGTGCTTTTTTCCCTGATTTTTTCTTCTTTTTCTGCATGGTTTTGGGAGGGCTTATAGTCTCTACAGCCTTGTCTTCTTGGAGACCATCCTCACCATCTGTGTCAAGTACATCGTGGAGAACAACTTCCTGGGAAGTTAGGTTCTCATCTGCCACTGAAGAATTTTTGTTCTTTATGGTTATCTCAGGTCCCCAGTCTTTGTTCTTCTTCCTCTTCTTTTTAGGCTGAAAAGTTGTTTCTTCTTCTACTTCTTCCTCAGATGCCACAACCTGTGATCTTCTCTTTTTTGGTTTTTCTCTCGATGAAAGTTTTGAGGTACCTACCAATTTATAATCATGAAGCTCTTCAAAACACACTAAGTCCTCAAGCTGCCCATCAGCAAACACATGAGGGTCAATCTTCACAGGTTTCCACTTTCCAACAACTTTTATTCCCTTTTTCCTAAATCTAGCAGAGGGTAGAAATCTTCTCCCTTTCTTGAATTTTGTGACTCCTTTAAAAAAAAAAAAAAGGCAAACGCTTAGATCAGAGTAGAAAATGCAGATTTTCCCTTTCCAAAACTGGTTCAATAAGAGGTAATCAAAGACTTAGGGAATGGGAGGAACAGGAGTCAGGAAACCAAGAAGGCTTATGCTTGGTATTTCCCACTTAGCTCTCTTGACACAGTAATCTCCTATTTCATAGGGTTTAGATTAGAAGGGAATTTCAAATCATCTTGTACAACTCATTCCTTGAAAATTTAGGTTCTAAAGGATCAAATAACTTCCCACAGTCACAAAATATTAAGTTGAAGTGCCAGAATTTTAACCTAGATCCTTTGACTCTGCTCTTGTACCTTACTATTCCTTTAGTCTCCTTTGCTGGTTTATCATCCTCCTCCTACCCCATCTACAAATGTAGGAATTCTCAGAATTCCACCCTGTTTTCTTTCTCTTCTTTCTACATTCTCTTCCTCAGTCATCTCATATAACCTCAAGGCTTCAACTATTATCTCTATGCAGTGAGCATCCAGATCTTTACCTCCAGACATGATCCCTGTCCTAATAATAATTATAAAATATAAATTATAAAAATAAGAAATATAAAAAATTATCTATCCTAATGATAATAATAGCTAGTATTTTGTTACACAGTTGTTTCAGTCATGTCCTACTTCATGACGCTACTTGGAGTTTTATTAGCAAAGATATTGGAATGGTCTGCCATTTTCTTCTCCAGATTTTTCAGATGAGGAAACTGAGGCAAACAAAGTTAAATAACTTGTCCAGGGACACATAGCTAGTGTCTGAAGCTAGATTTGAACTCAGGTCTTTCTGATTGCAGGCCCAGAGTTCTATTCATTGCACACCTAACTGCCTGGCTAGCATTTAGACAGCACTTTAAGGTTTGCATTTCAAATATTTCCTCCTTTTATCCTCATAATGACCCTGGAATATAGATGCTGCTATTGATCCCATTTTATAGATAGGGAAACTGAGGCAGGCAGTGGTTAAGTGACTTGCCATTGTCACACAGCTGGTAAGTGAGACCAGATTTTGAGTCAGGTCTTTCTGATCCCAGGTTCAGTGCTCTATCTGCTGAGCCACCTGCTGCCTCAAAACCTGTCCCAACCTCCAATCCAGCCATCTGATCATCACTCCCTCCAGAACCTTACAGTCAATATGTCCCAAACTGAACTCTCTCCCCCTTAAATCTGTTCCTCCTTCTGATTTCCCAATCTCTGTCCTCTCAAGGATTCCTCTTTTAACCTACCTTTTCCCTAGCTTCTCATCAGTTATCATGACCTGTCAGTACCACCTCATTAAGCTATCATTCTCTTGACCACCACTACCTTAGTCCAGCACTTCCTCATAGCCTTCCAACATCACTGTAATAGCCTCTCAAAAGGTCTTACACCTCCGTTCTTCCACAAACCACCTTCCCTATATAGCCACAGTGATATTCCTCAAGCACCAACCTGATTTTGTGTCTTTTCTGCTTAAAAGTCTTTGAGGGATCCTCACTAAATACCAAAAATATCCCAAACTCTAAAATCAGTTTTAGAATCAGAAAGGGCCACCTAAATCATCTAATCCAATCCTCTTTCTTTTACATTTAAGGAAACGGAGAATCAATTAACTTGCTCAAGAATACATGGGTAATGAGTAGCAAAGGGAACATCTGAACCAAGACCCTCTGATTGGAATCTGGTATTCTTTGCACTGCCCCATATGGGCCCAACTTTACCCACCTTGCCGTACTTATCTACTTGATTCCCTTATTTCTTGCTTAGTATTGTAGGCTTTTCATAATCTTAACACAAAGGCACCAAGATCACCATCCAGCCTTATCTCTTACCCCTTCTATGGGCTCTACATTTCAGTCAAACTTTACTTTTCATCATCCCTCAGATACATGCTGTGATTTCTCCCCTCAGACTTTATTCAATGCTCTTCCCGGAATGCCACCCCCTACCTCTAATCTCAACTCCACCTGTTAAAATACTACTCATCCTTTAAGCCCCAATTTAAATTTAGGCACCTCCAAGTGTCTGCTGGACACTTTCTATTCTTCCTCAGAGCTCTCAAGGAATTCTGCTTACATCTTTCTTATCCTTTCTATCCTGTTTTCTTTAGTATTAATAGTTATTTATGCTTTTATTCTAGCTTTCTAACCCAATCCACCCTCTCTACCTCCCAAACACAAAATATCTTTATCTTTATATCTTACCCATGCAAAGAAAAAGGTTCCTAATTGTTTGGGAATTTCTCAAACACAACTGTCTTTTGTTTGAACCAATTTTTAATAATAATAGCTAACATTTATATAGTGCTTATTATGCATCAGGCACTAGGTTAAGCACTTTAAGATGATCATCTCATCTGATCTTTACAAAAACCTTCTCTAGGAGGTAGGTGTTGTTATATTCCCATTTTACAGAGGTTAAATGACTTGCCCAAGATCAGTTAGTAGGTGTCTAAGTCAAGTCAGGACTTCCTGACTGCAAACTCAGCACCTATCCACTGAACCACTAATAAGGAAGAACCTAAAGAGAAAGACCATTTCATCCAATATGCAAGTCTCTCATTTTGTAGATGAGGAAACTGAGGTTGAAAGAGACTCTATCATGTGGCCAAAGAGCTAGTAAGTGGCAGAGCTAAAATTTGAACCTATCCTGACACCCAAGTCAGTGCTCTTTACAATATACCAAATACTGAGACCTTAATAAGCCTATAGACAAAATTTAAAACCCATACAAGATGTTAGGGCATTAGATGTGCTTTCAATGTTGCTATTAACTTGAGTTCTAGTTCTATCTCTGCCCCTTAATGTGCCCAAGGTCACAGGATATTTTACTTCTCGGTTTATTCATTCATAAAATGGAGATAATATCAATCTACCTAACATGGTTGTAAGTCACCCTCTTACCTATGTGACCTTTGCCAAGTCCCGTCAGCTTCTGTGTCTTTGTTTCCACATCTGTAAAATGAGGACACTGGACTTCCTACCTGTATGACCATTTCCCAGGATCACAGAATGTAACAAGCTAGAAAAAATCTGGGAAGATCACTGAGTACAAGGTCTTCATTTTACAAATAAGGAACCTGAGACCAAGTGAGTTTGTTATTGTTATTTATACAGCCATTTAAGATTTACAAAACACTTTCATCATAACCCTGCAAGTTAAGGAAAGTAAACAATATTGATGACTGATGGTATAGGTGGCTAGTGACTAGAGTACTTGGGCCTGGAGTCAGGAAGATTCATCTTTCTATATTCAAATCTGTTCTCAGATATTTATAAGCTGTGTGACCCTGGACAAGTCACTTAACCCTTGTTGGCCTCAGTTTCCTCATCTGTAAAATGACCTGGAAAGAGAAATTGCAAACCACTCCAGGATCTTTGCCAAGAAAATCATAAAAGGGATCACAAAGAGTCAGACTCAAATAAAAAATGACTAAGTTATTAGACTCATTTTATAAAGAAACTAGAGTCCCGAGAGTTTAAAAAGATTTGCCACAGAATCACATAGCTAATAAAGGTAGGAATTGGGATTCAAACCTAGTCTTCTAACTCTTTCATAGCTTTTTTTAAAACCTTTACTTTCTGTCTTGGTAACAACTCTAAGACAGAAGAGCAAGAGCTAGGCAAACAGGGTTAAATGGCAGGTGGGAAGTGTCTGAAGCCACATTTGAACTCAAGAAGATTGTCAGTCCTGACTCCGGGCCCAGAATGATATTCACTGGATCAGGAGGTCAGAGTTCAAATTCTGGCTCTCTCACTAAACTACGTGTGAGACAGAAGGCAAGACATAATGTCTTTCAAACTGAATGTTTTCATGTATCCATGATGGGATTGAACTAAGGTCCTTCAAACTCTAAATCCTATTATTAACTCTAACAAGTAGCCTGGACAGAGGGAGTAGACTGACACAGATGGAGTAGAATGAAGCAAAATATGGCTGGAAAACTTAAAAGTTTTGAGATTCAGAAGGCATCATAGAAGAAATCTAAGTGAAGGGATACAAGAGCAGCAACCTAGGACATCACAGTAGACATTATTTTAGGGTTTTGTGTCATGGACCTCTTTGGCAATCTGGTAAAGCCTAAGGATCCCTACTTAGAATGATTTTAAATGTACAAAAAAAGCATATAAATGCATCCAATCCAATCCACCAGAGAAGGAAATGGCAAACTACTCCAGTATCTTTGCCAAAAAACAAAAACAAAAAAGCATACAGGGGCACAAAGAGCAGGATACAACTGAAACACTGATTAATAACAGCATTTTTTAAAGTTAGTTTAAACAATAGCATTCATAAAGCATTTTAAGGTTTGCAAAATGCTACAGTCGACAGTCAATTTATTTAGCACCTCCCACATGCCAAGCACTGTCTATAGCCCACTGTGCTGGAGCTATAAATATGAAAAAGAGGGTCTCTACCCTCTAAGAGCTCACAATTTAATGTTTTTCAGGGTTTTGTTTTTTTGCATATATTTCATGTTATCCTCACAATCAACCTGAGAGATAGGTGATATTGTCTCCCTTTTAAAGATCAGAAAATGGAGGCTAACAGAGGTTAAAAAACTTACAGCTTAAAAACAACTGGGACAAAATCTGAATGAAGAGTCTTTCATATTCAAAGTCCAACTCACTAACCACTTACCAACTTAAATGACACCTTCTCAGGATGTTCTTAAATATATAAAAGGCAAGATTACAAACTAATTAAATTTAAATATGGTTATGGACTTTTTTTAAGTTCATCTCTGGGTGAGACTTAAGTATAATTTTTTTTTACTTTATTATTATTACTTTTTAGCAATGTAGTCGACTGATATGGAAATGTTTTGCATGCTTTCAAAGGTATAACTGGTATAACTGATATCGTATTGCTTGTCTTCTCGAGTTGGGAAGGGACTGGAGGGAGAGAATTCAAACTCTTTTCAAAATTCAAAATCTTTTTTTTAAATGAATGTTAAAAAATAAGTAATAATCTAGGGGCAGCGAGGTGGTGCGATGGACAGTGTCAGGCCTCTTCCTGAGTTCAAATACAGCCTCAAACACTTACTAGCTTGTGACCCTGGACAAATCACTCAACCCTCTTTGCCTTAAAAAAAAATTTTTTTTTAACAAGTATTAATTTAAAAAGAAAACAAATCCATACTCCTTGAGGGCAAGGGCTGTCTTTTGCCTCTTTCTGTATCCCCAACATTTATCACGGTGCCTGGCACAAAGAAGTTACTAAATAACTCTTTATTGATTGATTGGCACATAGAGGGCACTTACTAAAAGTTTCCTAACTGAACCAGATCTAGACACTGTTACTTCCCCGGCTCGGTTACTTTAGATAATTCACTTTCTCCTCACAGAGCCTCAGTTTCTCCATAGGCAAAATGGAGTTGGGGGAGTGGAGAGGAGGGTTGGTCTATAACTGATCTCAAAAGTCCTATCCAGACCCTGCATGGATTCCAGGTTGGAGAGGTGACTCTTCCAGCACGGAGGAAGAACTGCCAGGACACTTCGGTAAGTAGAGCTCAGTGCTTTTCTCTTTCCCTTCCTCCTCCTTCCCCTTCCGTTCTCTATCTTCCATCTCCTCTAATGTAGCTAACCTCGTCTCAGACCAGATTTAAAGGAGGGGATGAGAAGGAGAGTCGAGGATCCGGGAACTCACCACGCTGAGGTGCCGAAGTCGCCGCCATGGCTTCCGCCGCCGCAGCCTCTTCCTCAATCCTATACCACGTGGATTTCTCTAATAGGGGCAGCCATGACAGCACCAAGCCACGCCCCCATTCAAAACCGGCGCAACTTTATTGGCAGCTGGAGCCGTTTCCTTGCAGGGTTCTGCTTTTGGCTAAAGCTTCACAAATCCGGGACAAAAATTCCAGATTGAGAGCTAGCAAGGATCTTAGAAATCGCCTGCCACTCCTTCACCCTTCCCTCCCAAAGACCCAGAGTCTATCTACTCGGCTTTCGGAATTTCGTAGAATCGAGTCAAGTCAACAAACACTAATTGAGCATCTTACTATAGGCTCCAAGTACCATGCTAGAGGTTAAGCGACTTGCCCACACAGCTGGTGAGTGTCAGGCCATATTTGTACTCAGATATTCTTGATTCCAGACCCAGTATCCACGTCCCCAGTATGTATTAGGTATGTATATACATATATATCCACACACATACTGTGTTTAGAAACGCAAGCGCCCTCAGAGGCAATGAGTTCAACCCTCTCATTTTTGTCGTTGTTGTAGTTCAGTCCTATACTGCTCTTTGTGATCCCATTTGGAGTTTTCTTGGCAGATATAAGAGCGGTTTGCCATTTCTTTCTCCAGCTCATTTTACAGATCAGGAAATTAAGGCAAACAGGGTTAAATGACTTGCCCAAGGTCACATATCTAATAAATGTCTAAGGCAGAATTTGAACTTATGGAGATGAATCTTCCTGATTCCAAGCTCATTGCTTTGGATGCCTTCTCCTTTATCAGATGATAAAACTGGATACCAGAAAAATGAAGTTTTTTTTTTTTCATCCTGGGACTCCATTCTAGGAGCATAGGGCCACAACCAGTAGGCAATGGGATACACAGTCGCTCAGGGTCACACAGCTGGAAGTGTCTGAGGCCGGACTTGAACCTAGGACCTCCAGTCTCTAGGCCTGGCTCTCAATCCACTGAGCCACTCAGCTGCCCCCAAAAATGAAGTTAATAGCTCAAAAATCCACAGTAATAGTGAGTGTCCTACTTCTCCAAAGGGCCAGAACTTATACAGGCTAGCTAAGCAGTTTGTTTCCATGTGTGACCACAAAGACCAATTGCCTCATTTTCCTCCCTTCCTAGTATCCACCCTTTGGTTGACTAGTTCAGTTCTATACATTATTCTTCTCTGGAATGCCTTGTTTCTTTCTCCAAGGGAATTTCCTCTTCCTAAGCCCTAATTCCATATTACTATCCATAATTTCTATCCAAATCACTCATTGATCTCCCCTGATCCTACTAAGTATGTAGCTAAGGTGAAGGATAACTCAGGTGGGCTGGACAAAAATGTGTCATCTAATCTACTGATGCAATCTTCTACTCTCTCCAAATTCATTTTCTATCCCCTTCATCAGAGCTGCCTTTCTAAACCTGCTTCCCCTTCCTCTACCCTTCTCAGCTGAGGACTTTGGCTGTTACTTTATTGAGAAAACTAAAGCTATTCAGTGAATTCTCTCACCCTCATTTTCTCTGCATTTCAGAATCCCTTGAAATCATTCCCCCCCCCCACCATTCACTCCTCTTTACTTCAGCCTTCTCATCAGTGCCAACCTTTACATGTGCATTAGCTATCATCTCCTTCTGTCTCCAATAGATTGCTTGCACTTTCTTCCCCTCTCTCTCATCTTCAGTCTCTTCCCCTCTACTAGTGCCTTTCCTCACTAACTACAAATAAACCCAAGTTTCTCTCATTCTGAAAAAGAAGAAGAAAAATCCTCAACATACCTTACCATGACCTCTAAGTATAGTCCTATACAAAGATCCCTATATTCAAAGCTATGGTTTTTCTAGTAGCAATGTATGATTGAGAGTTAAGACTATTAGGAAAGTTAAGTGTTGCAGAATCAACACTTTCAAATTGTGGTTCTGGAAAGGACTTTTGAGAGTCCCTAGGACAGTAAGGAGACTCCATAAGTAAATAAAGAGATTAATTCAGACTATTCACTGGAAGATCAAATATTAAAGATGAAGACTAAATACTTAGGCAACATAATGAGAAGACAAGATTCATTGGAAAAGGCCCTGATATTGGGAAATATTGAAGACAAAAAGAGAAGGGGATGGCAGAAGATGAGATGGATAGACTGTCATGGAAACAATGAACATGAACTTGGACAGACTGGAGAGACGGTAGAGGATAAAAGAGTCTGTGTGTTATGGTCCAAAGACCAGGGTCACAAAGAATCAGATATGACTGAACAACTGAACAAACAACAAAGTAGTCCTATGCCTCTCCTTTCTTTCTTAGCCAAACTCCTGAGAAAAATATGCCTAGAGGAATTACCCATGTCTTGTCTTCTCATTCCCATACCTTAGTTCAGATCATTGTCAGCTCATGGAGGAAATAATCCAATAGTCTCCTAATTGGTCTTCCTGCTTCAAATTTCTCCCTCATTCCAATCTATCCTTCACACAGCTGCCAATGTGTTTAGCTTGTAATAGAGGTTCTCAAACTTTTTGGTCTCAGAGCTTCTTTATACTCTGAAAAATTATTGAAGCTTTTGTTTACATGGGTTATATCTAGGAAGTATGCTAGTAAGTGTTTAAGAACTGGCTGTCTTTAAAACATACATATGATACATTTTTAAGTTCAGTATCCTAGTGGTCAGAGTAACCAGGTCTGGAATCAGGAAGATCTGAGTTTAAATTCTGACTCATCACTAGCTGTGTGACCCTGGGCAAGTTACTTAACCCTGTTTGCCTCCTTTTCCTTATCTAGAAAACGAACTGGAGAAGGAAATGGCAAACCACTCCGGTATCTTAGCCAAGAGAACCCCAAATGGAGTCTCAAAGAGTCTTACATGGCTGAAACAACTGGATAGCAACAAATTTTGTATTAATTCTTTTTTTTTATTTTTTATTTTTTAGAAAAATTTTCCATGGTTACATAATTCATGTTTTTCCTTTACCCTTTACCCCCTCAACCCCCCCCCCCATAGCTAACTCGAATTTCCACTGGTTTTAACATGTGTGGTCAGTCAAGACTTATTTACATATTATTAATAGTTACATTGGTGTGGTCTTTTCAGGTCTACATCCCCAATCATGTCCTCATCAACCCAAGTGTTCAAACAGTTGTTTTTTTTCTGTTTCCACTCCTGTAGTTCTTCCTCTGAATGTGGGTAGCATTCTTTTCCATAAATCCCTCAGAATTGTCTTGGGTCATTACATTGCTGCTAGTACAGACATCCATTACAATCGATTTTACCACAGTGTATCAGTCTCTGTGTACAATGTTCTTCTGGCTCTGCACCTTTCACTTTGCATCAATTCCTGGAGGTCTTTCCAGTTCACATGGAATTCTTCCAGTTTATTATTCCTTTGAGCACAATAGTATTCCATCACCAACATATACCACAATTTGTTCAGCCATTCCCCAATTGAAAGGCATACCCTTGCTTTCCAGTTTTTTGCCACCACAAAGAGCGTAGCTATAAATATTTTTGTGCAAGTCTATCTATGATCTCTTTGGGGTACAATCCCAGCAGTGGTATGGCTGGATCAAAGGGCAGGCACTCTTTTATTGCTCTTTGGGCATAGTTCCAAATTGCCATCCAGAATGGTTGGATCAGTTCACAACTCCACCAGCAATGCATTACTGTCCCAATTTTGCCACATCCCCTCCAACATTCATTACTCTCCCCTGCTTTCATTTTAGCCAATCTGCTAGGTGTGAGGTGGTACCTCAGAGTTGTTTTCATTTGCATTTTTCTAATTATTAGAGATTTAAAACACTTTCTCATGTGCTTATTGATAGTTTTGATTTCTTTATCTGAAAATTGCCTATTCATGTCCCTTGCCCATTTATCAACTGGGGAATGCCTTGATTTTTTATACAATTGATTTAGCTCCTTGTATATTTGAGTAATTAGACCTTTTTCTCTATCACTTTTTAAAGTCTAGAGTAGACAATTTACAAAACAATAAGTCAAGCCCTGATTTATAGCATTTTTCAATGTCATAGGTATAAATGTTCATACTGAAAACTTAAACAATTGATTTTGTGGAGCACACCACTGGCCTTTATCCATATTTACTTTATTAGAAATTTAAACTGATATATATTTAAAATATGTATTGATTAATTTTAAAATAGTAATAACAAGTCCATCACATGTTAACATAAATAACATTTTTATGAAAACTTTTCCAAAACAAAAATTTTAGTGGAAAAAAACATTGTTTTACATATTTTCGTGACTCTCTTTGTCTGGCTTAATAGACAACAATTGGATTCTCATTCTGCATTCAATATGTCACAATATGTTATTTTGGTTGAAATAGATGAAGAAAATTCAGCCACATGGATATGCAGTTGGAAAAAGGAGTAATATTTTAATAGGCAAATAATATTTTAATATTATTGTGAAAATAAGTTTGATCTCATGCTAAAAGTCTGGGAGCCCAAAAAAAGTGGGGTCCCCAGACCACATTTTGGGAACCACTGTCTTAAAGTCTTTCCTTCAAAATTGTTCAAGTGACAACTTTCCTAACCTCTTCCTTTACGTAATACTGCCCTCCCCAAAAATTACCTTGTACTTATTTTATATATACTTATTTATATATATGTTATTTCCTCTGATAGAAAATAAGCTTCCTTAGTTCAGAGACTATATCCCTAGTTCCTAACATAGGGTCTGGTGCATACATTTCATAAGTACTTGTTGATTAATTGATTGAAGAAGACTTTGACTAGATAAGTAATGAGAGCTTACATCAACAAAATTTGTCCAAGTACACATCTTCTGGCAAGCCAAACTAGGGCTTAGACTCATCCTCCTATTGATGGGCATTTCCTCTAAGAAATATCATAGTGTACGTAGAGAAAGCAAGTCCTACAGTTCAATCAACATTATTTGTATCCTTTATATTCTACTCTTAGGTGAATATTGGAGATGGCTATAACCCTTGTTGGCTTCAAAAGGTCAGAAAAGAATAGAATCCATTCCAAAGTCTGCCTGAAGGCAAAGGAGACCAATCTGACCCCTTGGATAGTCTGCCAAGTTGCCATGTTCACAAGGAATGAATGGCTCATCAAACATCTATGCCACATTCAGAAGTTAGCTATGAGAGCTTAATGCTTTGGGGCAACTGATTTAAATTTGAATCCACTCTCTTCAGGGACTAAGATGGGAGAATGTGCCCCCTGGTCTTAGGGGAAATGTCTTCTTTTTCTGTTCTTGCTGTAACTTCTCTGTAAATTGTCTCATTCAGTCACTTTAGTCATGTCCTCCTTTTTGTGACCCCATTTAGAGTTTTCTTGGCAAAGGTACTGGAGTGGTTTGCCATTTTCTTCTCCAGGTCATTTTAACATCTCTTTGTAATACCTAAAAAACCAAAACAGAAATAAAAGCTAAAAGAACATGGTGGAACTGACTTTTTTTCCAAGAAGAAAAGATAGTACCATAGCTAATGATTCTAGGTGGCATTAGAGGTTGAATATGTACTAGAAAACAGTTTAAAGTTTATAACTGTCAAAGAAAAAAAAGCATTGATGGATGTTCAAGAGCTATAAGTTTTAACCATTTAAGTTTATTTGTTCCGCCCATATCTAAATAGTCAATTTTTGTAAAATATTCTCAAAATAAAAAATATCAGTTAAGACTATTGATATGGCTAATGTGAAAATTTTTGCATGACTTCATATGTATAACAGGTATCATATTTCTTGCCTTCTCAATAGTGGAAGAAGGTATAGAAGGGAAAGAATTTGGAACAATAAATAAAAATAAAAAGACTGTATGAATTACTACTACTACTGAGTGCCAATAAGAACATTCTTTCCAGATAATCATAAGACTTTTATGTGCTATCCTTCTGCACTAACTAAAAAAGTAACATTGAAGAGAATGTATTTCTTTTTTTTCAGTCTTTCAACAATCATTTTATTAGTCATCTACTATCTGAATCCAGAAGGGCACTTCTTCTTTTGAAATTTGCTTGTAACTTTTCACCACTAATCTTCTTGAAAATGGTATGTTTATTTCTTCATGGTGCTATCAATGTTGCATTTTATTATTTTAAACTATCTTTTTAAAAATTTAATATATGTAAGTAGGTTTGCAAATTATTTGGCTTCAGTTACTTCTTTTTCAAGCACCTAGTCACCATGGTCATGATATTTGTCCTTATTAAAGAGAATAATATATGTACAATAATAGTGTATCAGCTCACATTAAGTGAAATACCTATAATGTGGTTGAAAAAAATGCATCTTACATATGCATATACTAAATTTTCTCTTAGATCATGGTCTCTCATAGCAATGATATTTTCAGAACAGAATATGTAATATTAGAAAACAAATTGGTCTTTGATCTTTAGATTTAGCCCCTGAGGATAATTCTTCATAGAAAAAAAAATCTGACTTTGTAAAATGCATCTTGTGATCTAGACAGGAAAAGCATCAGTCAATTGAACACAAATTTTGCTTTTTAGCATTTCTGAATTACTCTTAGATTTTTATTTCAGGATTGAACTTTTAAGATGTTTTTATTCCTTAGTGTAAATATAGAAACAATTTTGTGTAATGGAAAGACCCCTTACTCTAGAGAGATCAGGGACTCTCATTTACTCAAGGTGAAATTCTCCCAATTCTCTAGCTGGAAATTAGGAACATGTTGAGATATTCGCTCTTTTGCATGTCTACTTCTTCCCAAAGTCTTTCTCTCCCTCCAGGGAGAGGGTACTCTCTGAAGAGAGCCTGGAAACTCATATATCCTCTCTTAAACCTGAGATCAGGGGGCAGCTGGGTGACTCAATAGATTGAGAGCTAGGCCTAGAGAGTCCTGGATTCAAATCTGTGCTCAGACACTTCCTAGCTGTGTGACCCTGGACAAGTCACTTAACCCCCACTGCCTAACCCTTACTACTCTTCTAACAAGGGTTAAATAAATATTTTTTTTTAAAGACCTGAGATCAGAAAAAGAAAATCTCTCCTTTCCCCAGTTTTTGCCAACTTTACCTTTCATGCAGGGCCAGCACTTTGAGTGATCATTCTCTCTACCAATAAGAAATCGTATACAAATGTACCAGGAATGAACTCTGGGTTACACACAAATAAACATACAAGATAATTTGAGTGGGGAGAGAGCATAAGTTATAGACATTATGAGGGGAGTCAAGAAAGCCTTCCTATATGGCACATGAGTTGAGCTATGAAGGAAACTAAGGATTCAGAAAGGCAGTAATGAGAAGGAAATACATTCCAGGCTACTTAAAAAAAAAAAAAAAAAAAAAAAAAAGCCTTTCTCTAAAAGGTTTTGCATCAGCCATGTGTGTCTGGACCTAGCATTCCATCATTCTGTCTTGAAACATTTATTAGCAAATCCATTAGTGTGGTATCTCTGCTGTAATCAAAGATGAAGGTTTTTGAGCCCAGAGAAGGTATCTTATTTTTCTTTCCAATTATTCAGGGAACCCTGGGAAAGGTTCAAAATCCATAAATTATTGAAATTGACTTGAACAATAGCACCATTGTTGTTGTTGAGTCATAATAGTTGTGTGCAAGTCTTTGTGATTCCATTTGGGGTTTTCTTGGCAAAGGTACTGGAATAATTTGCCATTTCCTTCTCCAGCTCATTTTACATATGAGGAAACCGAGGCAAGCAAAGTTAAGTGACTTGTCCAGAGTCACAGAACTAGTGTCTGAGACTCTGGTCTTCCTAACTCCAGACCTAAAACTCTATTCACTGTACCACCTAGTTATTTACAAATCCTATTTCTGCCTTGCTCTAAAGTTTATAAAGTTTATAAAGTATTTTCCTCACAAGACCAGGCAATGTGGTATGGGGCAGCACCATGGATTCAATCTAGAGTCAGAAAACTTGAGTTTGAATTCCAAATCTGTTCTTTTTGGCACGTCACTAGATATTTCTAAGCCTTGGTTTACTCAGCTCTAAAATAAAGATTTTGTACTAGTAGATGACTTACTACATTCCTTCCAGGTCTAAGTTTTGTGACCCTTTAAACTGTATAAGACAGTTGTTACTAGACTCATTTTATTGAAGAAGAATTTGAGACTTATTTACACTAAGTAATTCACCTATCATCCCAGTGTAACTCAAGTTCCAAAGCTCATTGGTGTGGGGCTCTCTTCTCATTGGTGATGGATGGCCAAGGCCAATGTGAGGGGTGAACTATGGAGTGGGAGAAAGGAGAGCTTCCATCCCTTCAGTCTTTTCAGTCTCTTCAGTAAATATCAGAGCTGGGACTTGATCCCAAGTCTTTTGACTTAAAATCCAGTTTTCTTTACCACTATATACCAGACTGCTCTAAATACTACATGTCCCATGTACAATGGTGCTGTGTACTTGCTCAGGAAACAGTTCTGTCTCAGCCTCAAGTTTAGTTGGGTTTTGGTTTTTTCTTTTCTTTTTTTTTTTTCCTAAAACCCTTACCTTCCATCTTGGAGTCAATACTGTGTATTGACTCCAAGGCAAAAGAGTGGTACGGGAAGGGCTAGGCAATGGGGGTCAAGTAACTTGCCCAGGGTCACACAGCTGGGAAGTGTCTGAGGTCAAATTTGAACCTAGGACCTCCGCGTGGCTCTCAATCCACTGAGCTACCCAGCTGCCCCCTGGTTTGGTTTTTTCATCTGAAATTGGAATCGCTTTTGTACTAGCAGCTCCTCAAGGCTGTTGTGAAGGAAACATTTTTTAAACCTGAAAACACTGCAGAAATGTGAGCTATTTTATAAGCATGTAACATTATTTTTCTTAGTAAAGAATCCACATTTTTGTAACATTTCCATACTCAAACAGGCAAGGATGGTTCCCTAAAGGATAACTCTGAGATGATGCTATAGTATATGTGAAGGACAGAATAAAGGAAAGAGGAAGAGATAAAGAAATTACCTTCTGTAAGAACATCCATTTACTCCACAGTTATTTCTTGTTTATCCAGGCTCCTCCATTTTTGTTTTGTGAAGCATCTTTCTTCTAAAAATTTGTATATAAGGGGGCAGCTAGGTCTAGAGATAGGAAGTCTCAATTCAAATCTAACCTCAAATACTTCATAGCTATGTGAACCTGGACATGTCACTTAACCCCCATTGCCTAGCCCCTACCATTCTTCTGCCTTGGAACTAATACACAGTATTGATTCTAAGATGGAAGATAAGGGGTTTTAAAAAGTTATATATAGCCATAGATGGAAAGCTTATCATGGAGGTCAGAGGGGCATATTTTTAAGAGTCTTCTTTGGAAGTACTTCTTGGCAATAGAAAAGGTATATATAAATTATACATTGAAATAATATAGTACTTTTCACTCTGCTTGAAGACTGTATTTGGGAACTGGGTGAGCTACTTTTACACGGGTTCTTTTAAACTGTCAAAGAGACAGTGTCCTGGGGCAAGAACAAAGAGCTTTAAATGTAGAGTTCAGGGCCAGTGATTGAGTCCCTGGGCTTGATGACAAAATGACAATGGATTTCTCTGTGACAGAGGCTTGTTGGGAAGAGAACACAATGAGAAGTTTTCAAAGTATCTTCACCAAGAAAAAAATAATGAAAACACAATCCGTTGACTCAATTATGGTTTTAATTTCACCGACTCATTGAGTGTTCAAGCAGGAAGAGACATTGGAAACCATTCAGTCCAGCTCCTTCAGTTTTATAGATAAAAGACCTGGAAGCCCAAGAAATTAGTTTGTTGTCCAAGACCATATGTCTAGTGAAAGGCAATTTGAAGTTAGAACCCAGATCTCCTGACTTCCTAGTCCACTGCACCATTCTGTGTCTTTGTTGGCCTCAGATTATTGTTGAATTTCCTTTCAAAAGAATGAAAAGGCAAAGGCAGCATATTATTGTGAAGAGAACACTGGATATGGAGTCAGCAGACCAGCCTTTAAATTTGAGTTCTGCTACATAGTAGTCCAGGAAACCCAAACAAGTTATAAACTATCCCAGCCTTAGGTAGGTTTTGTTTTATTTTGTTTTGTTTTTAATCTGTAAAACTGGAATAATTTTTGTACTAGCAGCTCCACAAGGTTGTTGTGGAGGAAGCATTTTTTTAATGGGAAAACATTGCAGAAACATGAGCTATTTTATAAGCATGTAACATTATTTTTCTTAGTAAAGAATTCACATTTTTATTAATTTCCATACCCAAACAGACAAAAATGATTCCCTAGAGGATAACTCTGAGATTATGCTATAGTATATGTGAAGGACAGAGTGAAGGAAAAAGGAAGAGAGAAAGAAAGAGACTGCAATGAGAGAAGGCATGAAATGTTGAATGTCTTACAGGAGCCTCTGGGGCTGGGCTCCAGGCATATGAGGAAGGCTGGGCCCCCAACATGTTCCATGAGTTCCAGCACTTGTGCCTTCAAAGACTATTAAGAATTAATTTCTTGGGGGCAGCTGGATGGCTCAGTGGATTGAGAGCAGGTCTAGAGACAGGAGGTCCTGGGTTCAAATCTGGCCTCAGACACTTCCCAGCTGTGTGACCCTGGGCAAGTCACTTGACCTCCACTGCCTACCCTTACCATTCTTCTGCCTTGGAGCCAACACTCAGTATTAACTCCAAGATGGAAGGTAAGGGTTTTTTTAAAAAAAGAATTAATTTCTTCAGAAAAAGCCATATGATTTACCACTTGTATATATGGGTATATGATTTGGGGTTTAAGTTTTAAAAGATCACGCTATTACAAATGAATAATATGGAAACAGGTTGTGAGTGATAACACACATATAACCCAGTGGAATTGCTTGCTAGCTTTGGGAGTGGGGAGGGGGAAAGGAGGGAGAGAACATGAATTATGTAACCATGGGAAAATATTTTTAAATATATAAAGTTATTTTTAAAAAAAGAAATTGATTTCTTGGGGGTAGCTAGGTGGCTCAGTGGAGCAGCTGATGGAAGGGAGCTAAGCAGGCCAAGAGTAAGCTGTTACCCTTACTTCTAGCATGACCAGAGAAAGTGGTTTTTACCTTGAATCCCTAAAGCATCATTGTAAACCTAGATTTCAAATATCTCATGGATAGATATTATTATAGTCCAATAATCTTAATGATAAACAAACAGAGGGGTAAGTACCCATCTATGACCCTCCTTTTGCTCTGCCCAAAGATGAAACTCCTTAGGGTAGCCCGGATTCCAGATTTTTTAATATGTATATAAGTAAGTAAATCCCTAGTATAGGCCATCCTTATGAGTCCCCGTGGCCCTGGTTTATCCTGTCACATGTGTGTCCATTGGTAGTCTGTTGCCTTGTTTAATGTGGCCCTGTCCATGTATTGTACAGGTCCACAACACTAATATGCAACATGTGGCTTACTTCTATGACCCAAGTCCGTAAAGGAGCAGCCAGACAAACAGGAGGTCAAGAGAGCTTTCTTCCAGTGTCACGAAAACAAGAGAGGAGAGACTATCCAGGAGGAGAAGGTAAGCAGCAATGTCAAATGCATCATGGAGGCCAAGAAAAATGAGGCTTGGGAAAGAAGCTTTAGATTTGGCAATTAAGAGGTTACCAATAACTTTCCAGAAGGCAGTGATGAGGTAGGAATCCAGATTTGCAAAACGTTGAGGATTAAGTGAGAAGAGAAACACCAAATATAGGCAACTTTATCAAAGAACTTAGTCACCAAGGGAGGAGAGATATAGAACAATAGTTACGAGGGAAGATAGTGTCAGATGATATTTTTAAGAATAGAAGAGATGCAGGTGTGTTTGTAGGCAGCAGGGAAGCAGCCAAAGGCAAGGAGAGAGGTGAAGATAGAAGAGAGAGAGAATGGGGATGATAGTGGGGTCAATCTGCTGAAGAAGGGAAAGAATACAGGATCAAGGATATATGTACTAGTGTAGCTGGGTGGCTCAGTGGATAGAGAGCTCAACCTGGAGTCAGGAGGACTTGGGTTCAAATTTGACCTCAGATACTTCTTAGTTTATGTGACCCTGGTCAAGTCATTTAGCCCCAATTGTCTAGCCTTTACTGCTCCTCTGCCTTAGAATTGATATTTTGCATTGATTCTAAGACAGAAGGTAACAGTGGGGTTTTTTTGGTTTTGTTTTTTTAAGGAGACATGCACTCGAGTACCATTGATCACTTTTTTTTTTTTAACCCTTACCTTCCATCTCGAATGGTAATGGATTGGAATCAATACTATGTATTGGCTCCAAGGCAGAAGAGCGGTAAGGGCTAGGCAATGGGGGTTAAGTGACTTGCCCAGGGTCACACAGCTAGGAAATGTCTTAGGTCATATTTGAACCCAGGACCTCCCATCTCTGGGTCTGGCTCTCAATCCACCAAGCTACTCAACTGCCCCCTACTGATCATTTCTTGATTGAGCACAAGATGCATATAAGAAACTTTCTTGGTCAAGTTCTAACAATGGATATTATTACATATAAAGCTAAAAGAGATCCTTTGTTTTTGTGTTTTATAATGTTTTTTTTAAACTTACCTTCCATCTTGGAATCAATATTCCTATTGTAGGCAATGGGGGTCAACTGACTTGCCCAGGGTCACCCAGCTGTATGAGGCCAGATTTGAACCTAAGGCCTCCCATCTCTAGGCCTGGTTCTCAATCCATTGAGCCACCCAACTGTCTCCTTTAATAAAGTTTTTTTATACAAATTCCTTGCTTCCTATAGCTATTTATTACTTTTATATGAGAAAGGGCAGTTTGGTGGTATGGTGGATAGAGCATTGAGCCTGAAGTCAGGAAGATCTGAGTTTAAAACCCGGGCTCAGATACTTGCTAGCTATGTGACTTTAGGCAAGTCACTTAATCCCTATTAGCTTCAATTCCATATCTATAAAATGGGGAAGGAAACAGCAAATCACTCCAGTATCTTCACTAAGAAAACCTCAAATGGGATCACAGAGGGTCAGACACTACTGAAAAAAACAACTGAATGACAAAAACCACTACCCCTACATCTAATAAAATCTTCTCATCTCTTACTTGACCTATTATTGTATTACTCAACCACTGGCTATGTAGGAGCAAACAGTCCCCAACCCCCATCTCCCATCCTCTCCGCCTTATCCTCTTCAATTCTGCCCAATTCAGGTCTCCTCCAATCCTTCCTATTCTTTCACTGTGTCCTCTGGAATTCCTGTTCCCTAGTAAAAACATGCCTCTTTACTCTGGACCTCTACCTTCTTGTTCTTATTGAGATCTAGTTTTCCCTAGATGATGCTATATTCCTGGCCATCTTCAACAAAATGAGCCATCATTCACTTCACTCTTGGGCTTCTCGAGTTGAGCTAAATATAATTCTGTTTACTTACATTTTCAGCCCTGGTTCTTGGTTTGGAGTTATGTGCTTGGGCCTGTCCCCTCTAGTTCTCTCAGGTTCAATAAAGCTTGTTTGGCCCTGCACCCTCTGTATCTAGTTGCCAGATGGAATAAGAACCACTATCTATCAAGATTCTTTACTCACTAGTTGTTTTTTTTGTTTTTTTGTTTTTTTGGTTTGGTCTAGTTTTTTTGCCTAAAAGGGGATAAAACTTTCCTCAGGACTCGTTAGTCCTGAAACATCATGCTCTACGCTGAGTATCTTCCTGGTAATATCTGGCCATAATGAGATGCCTTTATGGTCACCAAAGGGGATAAAAAGGCTTTATATAGTCATCCTAAGAGCATGCCAATGGCCACACTCTGCCCTGCTGATCAGATTCATTTCCTTAAGAAATGAAACAATCTACCCCAGTTAAGTACTAATGTATCCTTATCAAATTATTCTAGTATTGCTAAGTAAACCTCCTTTTGCTAACAGTCAAGACTCTGAATGTCTTATTTCAACCTAACATCAAATCTGAACTAATAAGATGCCAGCCCCCTAACGCCAATACTGATGCCATATCCCATCTGGATGGGGTGCCAATATTAAGTCCTACTCTCTGCCTCAGCCTCTGGCTTCTGCCTCAGTTTCCTGATGGTTCACTGTGGGCTCTGGCCTCTTCTCCTGTCACCACCCCCAGGGATGTATTGTTTTTTTTCCTCCTGCTATGGCCTGTTATGTTACAAATCATACTGGACTTTATCTTTCTGTTCAATTCTCCCTGGGACTGGTGTCCAGGTGCTGAATTCTCCTGACTGTCTCCTGTCATAGCAATTAATGCTTTAAGGAGTGCCCAGCCAGGCTCTGTCTTCCTACACAGGTGCCTTTAGAGATCAGCATTTTCCTTTGCTTCTATACTGACAAGCTAGGATCAGGATCTGATTTCCTGACAGAAAACATAAAAGACTAAGTGAATAAATAGTCATACCAATTCCTTTTCCTTTTCTGATGGCCTTCTCCTTTCCCCAGGGATGTACATTGTCCTTTCAACTTATATTATTACGATGGATGTCCTCTCCCTTCCAGCAAAAGGAAGACACTCAGGGATGATGAAGTGTCAATTAGCACCAGTTCTGGTGGATCTCTGCCTCCAAGGATACAAAAATAGGTCTCCCAAATTATAGTACCACCATGTGAGTCTCTTCCCACAAGAAGAAAACCTACTCTTGCAACTCTTCCTGTGATGAATTCTACTTTTTCCAGAGGCCTATATAATTACTTCAGACTAACAGAACTAACACAGATAGCACTAATCTGGGGTTTACACTAGTCCTCCAAATAGGAAAAGAATTCAGCCTTATTAAAGAATCAATTCTCTCTCCTCTAGACATAAATAGTCTATAAGGAGTAACTAAGCAACTCTGTTTTGGAACATATACCCTAAAGTCATGTTGCCCTGACTGGTTAGTGCTCACTATATTTAGCTGGCATCAAACCTGACTGCACTTCACCCTCATCATATGTTTTCATCTTCTCTGCTTCCATGAAGATATATTCTCCAGGGGCAGCTGTGTAGCTCAGTGGATTGAGAGTCAGACCTAGAGACGGGAGGTCCTAGGTTCAAATCCGGCCTCAGACCCTTCCCAGCTTTGTGACCCTGGGCAAGTCACTTGACCCCCATTGCCCACCCTTACCACTCTTCCATCTAGGAGCCAATACACAGAAGTTAAAGGTTTTTTGTTTTGTTTTTTTTAAAAAAAGATATATTCTCTATATTTCCATTTCTCTAGGAACAGTGATCAAATTAATATTATCCTTATTTATGTCAACCAACTGCCTTATTTGCCTATTTTTCATCTCCTGTGACTTCCCAGGATACAAAATACCCTTCCCTGGCAACTAGTCACCTAAATGTGTTGTCTCCCCCTCCTAGAATGTCAGCTTCTTGAAGTCAGGGACTCTACTAATTTATATTTCTATCCTCAGTGCTCAGCAAAGGGCCTGGCATATAGTAAAGTCTTAATAAATAAGTCAGTCAGTCCACAACCATTAACTAAGGGTTTACTATGTTCCATTAAGGCTTGGATATACAAAAAGAAGCAGAAATAAAGACAGATGGAAAAAAATGATACACAAAAAAGACCTGGAAAGGGTTAGAGAGAAGGGAATGGAAGTAAGGGATGCTACTGGGGACATGAGAGAAAATTCCAGAGAATAAAAGTTGACTAAGCCCTTCTCCAAAATGTTGGTTCCAAGAAGAACTCAATAAAGGAAAATGGTACCACAGTGTCAGGAGAAGACAGCTGAAACATGTTGAGAAAGTCTGGAGAATGCCTTTTTCATAAATGTTTTTTTACATTCATTTTTAGAAATTCATAGCTGCAGTGAAAAGCAAGGATCAGGGACAGCAAGGTGGCTCAGTGAATAGAGACCAAGAACTGGAGGTGGGAGGTCCTGGGTTCAAATCTAGTCTCAGACATTTCCTAGGTGTGTGACCCTGGGCAAGTAATTTAACCTAAACTGCATAGCCCTTACTACTCTTCTGCCTTAGAACCAATACTTAGTCTTCAATTCTAAGACAGAAGGTAAGGATTATTTAAAAGAAGAAGGGGAAGGAGGAGGAGGAGGAGAAGAAAGGATGAAAAGATGGAAGAGGAAGGAAAAAAGAAAGAAAGAAAGAAGGAAGGAAGAAAGAAAAAGAAAGGAAGAAAGGAAGGAAGAAAAAAGGAAGGAAGAAAAAAGGAAGGAAGAAAAGAAGGAAGGAAGGAAGGAAGGAAGGAAAGAAGGAAGGAAGGAAGGAAGGAAAGAACCAAGGTCTAGGAATGCTTTTTTATCATCCTGGCTCTATGTCTTGCTTGTTCCTCAATTATACTTCCTATAGTTCTTGACTTGGTCCAGGTAATCCTTCATTGCTTCTCTGTGGTTGTTTTCTTTTCCTGCAGCCTCTGGCCTGGTTCAGGAACTTTTCAGACCTATATAGGCCTTTCTCCAGCAAATTGAGTCCCTGTATTTAAGCCCTTCTCTCTTCTCTGTCCAAACTCCTTTCTATATAGTCCCATGGAGTCTGTGCATAACCCTTTTTTGAAGGGGAAGCTGAAGGGCATAACTCAAGTGTGTGAACTGGATATGAACTTTCATCATTGAGCACAACAAAGGCTGCATTTGTCCTGGGTCATCATCATCAGATGATCATCATTAGAACTACCACATTGGACTGACTTCTAAGAGGATTATGGAACAAGTGATATAGATGAAGCCACTCCTTTCTAAAAGCTTGGAGTTTATGATAGACCACACTGAATATAAACATAGACTCAGATAGACAGCAATACAAAGGTTGGACAAATCTTTCTAAGCTAAAATAAAATATTTACCCATGTCTGAACAATGGCAGCAAGTTTTGTGTGGTAAGAAGGGAGTGGTTGAATCATGAGAGTTGCATGTTCAGACAGGATTGGGATAAAGGATAAATCAGTCTTATGTTCAGCTACCTGCAATGCAATGGAAATGGTGATGTGTCTCATGGCTAATATACTCTAAAACAGGAGGTAGGTTTTTTATAATGCTATAGTGTAAGAAGACCATATAGCTTAATCTTTGATGGTCAATATTAACACTCAACAAGTATTTATTGAATATTATATTATACGCAGAACACTGTCAGGAACTTTAAGAAAGGTTTAAAAAGGCTTAGAGAATATTGTTCTTGCTTTTGAAGAATGGAAAATTTGTTAGGGGAAGACAATTTATTCTTCTACTAAAGTCTTTCTCCAATATTTCACCATGGTATGAAAGTAAGCAAGGAGGGGTGGATGAAAGAAAAGAAGGAAGGAAGGAGGGAGGGAGGAAGGAAGGGAAGGAAGAAGAAAGGAAAGATGAAAGGATGGAAAAAACATTGGATATAGAGTCAGAAGATATAGATTCTAATTCTGGCTCTTCCATTTTACTTAATGGGTGACTTTGGATGAAGCATTTAACTTCTCTTGGCCTCACTTTCATCATCTGTAAAATGAAGGGGTTGCATTAGATGGCTTCCAAGGTCTCTTCAAGCCAGAGGTATGCTAGAGTCAGCTTGTGAGAATCAGTTATTTAAATTTTTTATGTGAACATTTATACAAAATAAATTGGCAAACACTACAAATCAGGGCTTGGTTTATTATTTTGTTGATTGTATAGACTTAAGTGGTGGAGAAGCTGTTAACCGTGCAGATTAAATTTAAAAGTACATCATATGGAAAGAGAAGTGTGTCATTTTCTCCCCCATTGATTCAGTTGTTAAACAATAGCACATCACTGCTTCCAGCTCTATACACCTGTGACCTTATATTGTTGAGACTATTAAGTGTGTAATCTTTCTCCAAATTAATGAATTGAAGCAGAATTGGAGTAGCTGAAAGACATATCATAATGACAAGTAGCTTATGAATGAAACCAAGGCACATAAAAAACATGCCACTAAATGCTCATGGGTCCTTGACATAAAGGATTATATAATCTGATTCAGGAGATAAGGCATACACAGATAAAACAGTCATGTCCCCAACTCTGCCTAGTAAGTCTCATACTTTTTGAAGGACTTAGTCTAAATTTAACCTCCTTATAGAGTCTGGAAAATATGATAGAGAAGAACCGTGAACAGCCCAGTTCTCTCATACAAATAGTCCAGGAAATTTCAAGGAAGAGTACCAGATTAAGTGGTGATCAAGAAATCTAGAGAAACTATAATAGATGCTTTTCCAAGTTGGAACAGGGAAATAGCCAGTTGTATGCAGATAATGGGAAGGTTTCCAGCCAAGAACACCAAATAAAAACTTCCCAGGATGCAGACTAGGGCTTGGTTAAAGAGTGTCTCCTGAGTAGAGGGAAATTGGACCAGGGATGAATGAGCTTTAGTTTTGTTTCTCTGAACTGATGGAACTTTCCAGTGTGCTGACAGGAGCTGGAGCCAGCAGCTATCAACTGGAGCTTCACCAGGGATGAACCTCCAGTTATGTTTGCCCAGATCCCAAACTACAGTTTTAACTCTGGAAATCTGGGAGGGAAATTTAAAAAGTATGTCCTAGATCACACCACTAAGTTGCTAAAAGTTCATAGCTTCCTCACCTTATCTGCTTGAAATTATTGAAAAACATAGCACTCAATAAGAAGCATCACAGGATCCCATATTATACAGATTAGGTAGAAACAAGGCCCCATTACTCCTTTTAAAAGTATACAGAGTCTGGCCCTTACCCAAAGATCCACTTCAGATTGTAAGGCTGGAAAAATGAATTAACAAAAAAAAGACACTTAAGTCAAAGGAATTTTGTAAATCCAGGATACTCAAAACATAAAACCAAGACAATAAGTCCACAATATCTACAAGCAAACCCTGAAAGAAAAAAAACAATTTGGTCACAAGGTCAACTAGGATTCCCAGTAAAGTGCACAGCTATAATCCCAGCTAGCAGGGGGCTCAGATTTGTAGAATTCTTTTCTTTTTTTCTCCTTTTAATTTCTCTTTATTTGTTGACTTCTTGAGTTCTGAGCTTCAGTGGCCTATGTTGATTAGCATCTATACTACATTTGACAACAGCATGGGGAGCCCCTAGAAATGGAGGGCCACTAAATTACCTAGGAAGAGGAAAACTAGCCTAGATCAGAAATAAAGGTCAAAACTTCTGTTCTGATTAATATTGGTATTGGGTCCATGAGTAGCCCCTGAATTTCCAAGCTAGCCAAGAAGAAGAGACCCAGTCTTTAAAAATAATTTTTAATTAAAAAAATTTTAATAGTTAAAATGATATTCTAAATGAAAAGAGAACTATAGAAGAAAGAATAGGAAAAGTAATGAGAGCTCTAAAAGAGACTAGGAAGGAGAATAAACAGCTTAGTAAAGAGGTTCAAAACCTTATTCAAGTAATAGAGTCCAAGAAGAAAAAAAAAAAAACAAGCAGAAATCATAAAGGGAGTTAAGACTGAGGGGACTGAGAATGGATTTCTTATGTTTTGAAGATCTTAAAAGAAGGAAGATTCTTTTAATCTTTTTAACTCACTAAAAGAAGGGAGGGGATTCTAAGTCAGAAAATAGGAATAGGAAGGGGAGGCGGCACAGTGGATAGAATGCTATGCTTGAAGTCGGGAAGACTCTTCTTGAATGCAAACCTGGCTTCAGACAGTTACTTACTAGGGGACCCTGGACAAATCATTTAACCTTGTTTTCCTCAGATTTTCATCTGTAAAATGAGTGAGCTGGAGAAAGAAATGGTAAACTACTACAGTATCTTTGCCAAGAAAACCCTAAATAAGGCCATGAAGGACTCTGAAAGGACTGAACAACAAAATTCACATAATTAATGTACTTGAGAAGACTAAACAAACATCTAGGAAGGGATGGAGGGAATGGGTATCACATAATCCATGTTCTTATCTACACCAGATAAAGGAGGATGAAATGTACACTAACTCACAAACACAGAGTTTGGTATAGAAATTCATTCAACTCAACAGGTAAACAGTGGTAAAATGGGAAAGGATAGAGAAGGAAATAAGGAGGATTGGTTTAAGGAGAGATTAGTCATAACCAAAACAATGTCCAACAACAGAGAGTAGATCACATAGAGAGTTGAAAAGGAAGGAAAGTAAGAATAAGAACCCAAGATCAAGGTCTAGATCATTGATTCCCAAAGTGGGTGCTACTGCCCCCTGGTGGGTGCTGCAGCGATCCAGGGAAGCGGTGATGGCCACAGGTGCATTTATCTTTCCTATTAATTGCTATTAAATTTTTTAAAAAATTAATTTCCAGGGGGCTAAGTGATATTTTTTTCTGGGAAGGGGATAGTAGGCCAAAAAAGTTTGGGAACCACTGGGACTCTAGATGAAAGGAAGAAAAGAAAGGCAGGGGAACAGAAACAGATTATATCAACTATTGATGACTAATACTGAATAGTTCTCTCTCAGGAACTATTTTGTAAAGAATGAGAAAAGGTAAAGAGAGAAAAAATATAAGTAGATAGAATGGAGGGAAGAATACTATTAACATTAAAGATAATAGGTTAGACTCACCCCCAAATGGAAGGGAATAGATTAGAAAGCAGGATCTAACAATATATTGTTTATAAGATACATATTTGAAATATAAAGATTCACACAAAAGTAAAATAACTGGGGCAAATATACTATGCTTCAGCCTAACTCAAAAAAAAAAAAAAGCAGGGGTAGCAACAGTAATTTCAGACAAAGTCACAGCAAAAATACTTAATTAAAATACAAAAGAAAAACTACATTATGCTTAAAGGCACCATCACAGACAATTAATTATTATTAATATTTAAGATATGTGCACATGACATTGCATCCAATACTTTAGGGAAAAACTGAACAATTCACAGGAATAAATAGACAATAAAACTATAATCACTGAGAACCTAAATAGAACCCTTTAAGAACTAGACAAATCTAAGGAAAGGGAAGGGAAGAAAGAAAGGGAGAAAATAAGAATTTATCTCATGCCTACCATATGCCAATAACTTCAGCAAAGTAACAGGGTATATTTGTACATCACTGGCCCTTTATTAATAAAAAGAGAGGAAAGTCAAAATAAAAATGGAAAATTTACAACAAATAAATTAAGAAAATTATTAGAAACTGTTTACTCAAGATTATACCAATAAAACTAATTAAATGGATTCATATTTTTACAAATATAAAATAATCAGGCTAACAGAAAAAGAAATAGAGAACAAGATATTGAACAAGCTATAAATGAACTCCAAAAGAAAAAAAAGCACCAGAAGGCTTTGCAAGTAAAAATCTATCAAACATTCAAAGAATAACTAATTTCAATATTATATAACCTGTTTGCAAAATTATGAAAAGAAGGAATTCTACCAAATTCCTTCTATGATATAAACATGGTCTTTAAACATGAAACTGAGACAAAACACAATAATGAATATCTCTAATGAATACTGGCATAAAATTTTAAAAAAGAATATTATCTAAGAGGCCACAGCAACATATAACAAATCCCAGCAGGAAGAGAAAGAAAGAGAAACTCCATTCAAAATATCTACAGAATGTATACAATATTTGGGAATTTGCATACTAGGCCCAAACAGAGAACTATATGAATACAACTACAAAACATTCTATAGAAATAAGGCAGATCTGAATAAGTGGAGGGATATTAATGGTTGGGCAAGGCTAATATAATTAGAATACAACACCACTTATGTATACTTATTCTGTGCCATACCAATCAAACTACTAAAAGGATCATAATATAAGGATAGAAAAATAATAACAAAATTCACTTGAAAGGACAAAAGGTCAAGAATAGCAAGGAAAATAATAAAAGTATAAAGTATAGGTGCTTAACAATACTATTATATTATACTAAAAAATAATAATCATCAATTTATATACTAATTAAAGAATAGAAAAATCAATCAATGGAACAAGTGCACAACCGAAAGAAGCAAATAAATATAGTAATATAATGTTTGATAAAAAACATTTTATTATTGGAGACCTCAATTACTGCCATAAGAACTCCTTGCTCAAAAAACCTTCTTAGAAAATGGCAAAGCAGTCCAAAATAAATTAGGTTTAAATGAAAACTTCACACCATATAACACAGTAAGTACCCAATATAGATTTGATATATACTAATATAATTAGAAGAGCAAGGAATGACATACCTAGAACAACTGTTGATAGGGTGAAGAGTTTATTATCAAATAGGGGATAGAGAATATTGTAGAAAATAAAGTGTACAGTTTTTATTACAAACAAAACCAATTAAGCTAAAGTCAGAAGGGAACTAGCTAACTGGGAAAAAAATCTTTGCAGCAAGTTTGTTCAATGAAGTGCTCATATCCAAAATATAAAAGGAACTTATTAAAATATATAAGAACAAGAGTATTCCTTCCCCATAGGTAAATGGTCAAAGGATATGAGCAAGTAGCTCTTAAGAAAAGAAATCCAACTTATATATAACTTTATAAAAATGCTAATCAAATAATAAGCAACTCACTAATAAATTTTAAAAATACAAATGAAAAGATTTCTAAGATTCTACCTCATACCCATGATATTGGCAAAGATGGCAAAAAAGGAAAATGACAATTGTTGGAGGAGCTGCAGGAAAACAGGCACATTGATGCATATTGATGGAGCTGTGAAGTGGTACAGGAAAGCAATTTGGAACTTGTTACTAAACTGCACATAATATTTGACCTACTATTAGATCTATACCCTCCCAAAACCCCCCCCTCCAAAGAAAAGGACCTAAATATACAAAAATACTTATAGCAGCTTTTTATATATTAACCAAGAACTGGAAATTGGGGAGATGGACACTGATTGAAGGGAATGGCTAAACAAATTGTGGCATATGAATGTAATAAAATATGATTGTGTGGTAAGAAATGGAAAAAGGGATTATTTTAGAGAAATTGGGGGAAAGACTTGTATGAATTGGCATAGGCAGAAGTAAGAAGAACCAGAGAACAATTTATATAAAACCAACACTAAGCAACTAAGAAAGACTTCAGAGCTCTGATCAATGCAATGATCAACCATGATTCCAGAGAATCAATAATGAAGCATATTATTTGCCTCCTGAGAGAATTTGCAACAGAGTGAAATACCTTCTGTATTGTGGATAATTTCCTAACTATTTCATCTTTAAGGTCTTATAGTGGATCATTCTGTCTTCAAGAGACTGGCACCAACCCCCTACTCTAGCTCTTCTAAGAAGACTAGACTCTAGGAGTTTCTTCTCTACAAGCTGACACTGTCCAGGAATGCTTCCCTTCCTACCTCCTCAAAAAAAGGGGCTGGATTCCAGAACCTTCTAGGAATTTGGTATTTGTTCAGGAAGTCCTTCCTCCTCTATCTATGCAAGAGATGGAATGGAGTAAACTCTTACTAATTGACTATACAGTTTCCCTCTTCTGAGGCAACTGGTTGAGATCATGTACATGCCTCTGACCCCTCTTCTCTGGGGCTGAATCCAAAGAAGTCATAGTCCAGGAATTTTTTAAACCTTTACCTTCTGTCTTAGAATAAATACTGTGTTTTGATTCCAACACAAAAGAGTATGGTAAGGGCTAGGCAATGGGGGTTAAGTAACTTGCCCTGGGTCACACAACTAAGAAGTTTTTAAAGCCATATTTGAACCCAGGAACTTTTGTATTTAGTCCTGGCTCTCAGTCCACTGAGTAACCTAGCCACCCACCAGGAATTTTTAATACTTCATTACTGTGTCATCTGCTACCATTTGGGGGTTTGAGGTGGGAGGGGATGGTCAATGAGGACCCACCTCTCAGCAAATTTTGCTCTCAGGTATCAATTCTTTCTGAATTTCCCGAAATCAGAAAAGGGAACTAAATCTGTAACAAAGATTCTCTTTTATAGACCTAGAGGGATGGGAATAAACATTTATGTAGTACCTTCTATATGCAGGCACTATACTAAGTGCTTTACAAATATTATCTCATTTGACCCAGAAAAAACCCCTGTTGATGCTGACTCCCAACAATCCAAGTCAACCAATTCATCTCCTAGAGATGATATTTTAGATAGTCTCACCATTAGTAGTATGGTCCAGTAAACTCTAGTAGGCATGGTATCCCAATAGATAGATTACCAAATCCTAATCCTTCAAAGGAGAATATCCATATCCCCAAATTTGTTGTCGTTTGTGACTCCCATTTGGGGTTTCTTGGCAAAGATACTGGAGTAGTTTGCCATTTTCTTCTCCAGATCATTTTATAGATGACAAAACAGGCAAACAGGGAAAAGTGACTTTCCCAGAGTCACACAGCTAATAAATGTCTGAGGATGGATTTGAATTCAAGTCTTGCTAACTCCAGGCCTGGTGTTTTCTCCTCTGTACTACCAACCTGTCCCACCTATATTCTCTATAGGAAGATATGATTAAACCAAAGACCCTATCAACTCATCATGGAATTCCTCTAATCAATTTTTTACATCTGTATTGTGTCTCTGATTCCCAACATAGTGTCTTGCATATAGTAGGGACTATGAAGATGACTAATAAATCTACATATGAGAAGACTGGTGTTTATCTGGAACCCCTGGTTTACTATATCCCTTCAACCCACTTTATGAAATTACAGAATTTTAGAGGAACAGAGACAATTGCCCCTTCAGATTTTGAGTGGTTCTGTTCATTGTTTTAAAAGATATGTAACTTTTGAATGGCTTTCACCTTGAGTGATATTCATGGATTGCAAAAGGCTTTAACGTGAGAGTGGCCTATTTGTACCTTGTAAATGGTTATATCTTTCAGCTTTGGAGTTTAAAAAAACTGTACTGGGAAAAAAAGGAAAATGAAAGATGAGATAAATCTAAAGCTCAGAGTTTATAAGCTGATAATTGATGAGTAGAAGGAAGGATGAACTAGTGAACTCTTAATGTGGTTTTTGCTTTCTCTGTACTATGGTTTCTAATCATTGGAGTGGATGGATAGGAAGTACAGGGAAAGTCTAGAATGTCTGGGTCTACACTGACAAGGAGAATGATTAAACTGGGAAGGACAAAATACAAGCTAATAAGGAGCTAATACCCAAGATAAGAGGGAGAATGTATAAGAGCACCTAGACAAACTATTGCATTATTGGTGGAGCTGTCAACTGGTCTAGCAATTCTGGAAAGTGATTCAGAACTATGCCCCAAAAGTTGCTAAACTATGCATAGGCTTTGACCCAGCAATATGGTTACTTGGCCCATTCCCCAAAGAGATCAGAGAAAGAGGAAAAGAATACATATATGCAAAAATATTTATAGCAGCACTTTTTTTTGATAGTAGAGAAATGGAAACTAAGGAGTGCTCATTGAGAAGTAAGAGAAAACTTGAATAAACTGATGCAGAGAGAAGTGAGCAAAGAAAATAATTTATAAAACAACATTGTAAAGAAAATTAACTCTGAAAGATTTAAGGACCCCTGATGCAACAAAGCCTGACACTCACCTATTAAAAAAGAGGTAGCAGACTAAGGATCTAGACTAAGACATTTTTTGGACATGGCCAATTGGGAATTTGCTTTGCTTGACTATACATATTTGAAATAAGAGTTTTGTTTTTCTTCCTTTTTTCACTAGTGAGAGGGAAGAAAGGATTTAGAAAAGAAAGAAAACAGATTTTTATTCATTAAAAATTTTTAAAAAAAGACAGTTAATGCCAACTAATTTCATTTCTTTCTTGGTAGTTACTACCAAGAAAGTGATTTAAAAAATGCTATAAATATATCTACCTAGATTTCAGAAAAGCAGTTCACAAAATCTCTCCTACTCTACTTGTAGATAAATAAGAGAGATTAAGGTTAAGAAATGATATAATTAAGTTGATTAAGAAGTGGTTGGATGACCAAACCAAGAGAGATTTAAATTGGAGCGACTCAAGGTTCTACATTTGATTCTGTACATTGAACTCTACTGATTGGATAAGCTAGAGGAGGGGAGCTATTGTAGAGCTCCTTCCTGATCCTTCATCATATAAGGGAGTTTACCTCATTGTTTCCTGCCTAGCTACTTTCCTGGACTTTAGGTTCTCCAGAAATTAATCATTTTGCAAATTGAAAACAAACCTGAAATTCTCATCTTCTAGGATCATCTCCCTCCCTAGCTACAGGACTGTCTCATGCCCCTGATTCTGGTATCCTTCCCTTAACCCCTTTCAGATTCTTTATATGCATTGTCTTCCCTTATTAGAGTGTGAGCTTCTTGAAGTCAGGGATTATGCCTTTTTTTGTATTCCCCAGCACTTAGCATAGTACCTGGTATATAGGAGGTGCTTAATAAATATTGATTGCCACTGACTGACTCTGTTTAACACTTTTGTCAATGACTTCATTAAAAGCAGAAGATGATGAACTAGGAAAGACAAGTTGGATCCAACTAATAGGTTGTTTAACAGAGTTGATATTTTTAAAATATCTTGATAAACTGGAAAACAAGGGAATGCCCTTCGATTGGGAAATGGCTAAACAAATTGTGGTATCTGTTGGGTGATAGAATACTATTGTGCTCAAAGGAATAATGAACTGAAGGAATTCCACGTGAACTGGAATGACCTCCAGGAATTGATGTAGAATGAAAGGAGCAGAACCAAGAGAACATTATACACAAAGACAGATACACTGTGGTAAAATCCAATGTAACAGACTTCTCTACTAGCAGCAATGCAATGATCCAGGACAACTCTGAGGGACTTATGAGAAAGAACACCATTTACATTCAGAGGAAGAACTGTGGGAGTAGAAACACAGAAGAAAAACAACTGCCTGATCACATGGGTTGATGGGGATATGATTGGGGATATTGACTCTAAATGAGCACCCTAGTACAAATATCAATAATATGGAAATAGGTCTTGATCAATGACACACGTAAAACCCAGTGGAATTGTGCATCAGCTATGCGAGGAGGTAGGAGGAAAGGAGGGATAGAACATGAATCCTATAACCACGGAAAAATATTCCAAATTAATTAATAAAATAAAGATCTAAAAAAAAGGGGAAAAAAAGAAAAATATCTTGATAGACTAGAACACTGAGCAATATTTAAAAAGATTATACTTAATAGCAATTGTAGTGCAGAGAGAGGGGGGTCAGACAGTTTTTTCAAGCTTTGACTGAGTTCTGAAATCAGTTAGGAGTTTAGAATCTTGAAGAAAAGTTTCAGTTGGTTTGGGGATCTCATGGAGAGAGAGTCAGACCAGCTGAGCTGCTTCCTTGCCTATCTGAAGAATTGAAAATTTAGCCTAGCTTTGGAATATTTATTTAAGAATTGTTAGTTTAGATAAACCCTTTGTATCTCCATACCCTACCATATTTCCTACCTTCCTTCCCTTACCTTAAATGTCTGTGGAGTGAATAAGGAGAGTAAATTAGAGAGTAGTTTCAAATCTGTGAGGGGTTTAACTATAATTTGGCAGTATTTTATCTAAAGAAGTTAGTTAGTCATCATCTTATTCCCTTTAGATTTCAAAGATCACCTTGAGAGCTGAGTTAAGGCAGGCCTGACCTTGCTCAAACCTCATCTCTGCCTCCCTTCCCCCACCTGAGGTTTCTTTAAACAACTGTTAGGGCTTCCTTAATCCACTTTCCTGCAAATCAACCTTAAAGACAATAAACCCTTTTGTGTTTCAACAGACCTGTTAGTTACTTTTTAGTTAATTGTAAGAGAGGGAAGAAGAAGGAAAGAACCAACATACTCTGGGCTTGAAGGGAAGCGGGGTATCCATCTTGAAGGAAGGTGTAACTTCAAAACCAGTCCCTTCCTGTGAAATTAACTAAAGCCTGTAGTTAATTTCAATTCAGTCCATTTCCCTCAGTTTGTCTTTAGTCTAAGTCCTAGTCTATAAGCCCTGCTGTTCTTTGCCTGTTTAGATTAATTCCTCCTCTCCCTGAAATCTTTGTTACCTTTAGTGCTATACTCCCTGACTTCAGCCCCATATTATATCCTGAATCTCCCTATTCCAGCCTATCTGTAACCCATATTACTTACCTAGCAAGTCCCTGACAACCTCCCTTCAAAATCCCCTTTTACCACACACCTTTCCAAATTATCCCCATTACACAATAAATATAAAGTCTTACTCAGTTTCGAAAAATTAACTTTACAAGTACAAGTTGGGGGAGATATGTCTTTAGGGAAGTTCATTTAAATGAGATCTAGGGGCTAGTAGACTGTAAATTCAGTATGAGTTTATAGTGTCATTGAGCAACCAACAACAACAAAATAAAGGTGGTAGGAGAATAGGTTGCATTAGTAGAGAATTTGGCTAGGATACTTATTATGCAGGCTATAGAAGAGACTGGAATATATTTTTATAGCCTTCTTAGTTGGGTTATACTCCACTATTGGTACAGTCTAAAGAAAGAAACAAGTCCAACTCATCAAAATTGAATTAGGAACTGCTGGGAAAATTGGAAAACAATATGGGAGAGATTAGGTTTAGATCAACATCTCACACCCTACACCAAGATAAATTCAGAATGGTTGAAAGACTTAAATATAAAGAAGGAAACTGTAAGTAAATTAGGTGAACACAGAATAGTATACTTGTCAGATCTCTGGGAAAGGAAAGATTTTAAAACCAAACAAGAGTTAGAGAAAATTATAAAATGTAAAATAATTTTGATTACATTAAATTAAAAAGGTTTTGTACAAAGAAAAACAATGCAACCAAAATCAGAAGGGAAACAACAAACTGGGAAAAAATCTTTATAACAAAAAATTCTGACAGAAGTCTAATTACTCAAATATACAAGGAACTAAATCAATTGTATAAAAAATCAAGCCATTCCCCATTTAATAAATGGGCAAGGGACATGAATAGGCAATTTTCAGATAAAGAAATAAAAAAGTATCAATAAGCACATGAGAAAAGTGTTCTAAATCTCTAATAATTAAAGAAATGCAAATCAAAACAACTCTGAGGTACCACCTCACACCTAGCAGATTGACTAAAATGAAAGAAGGGGAGAGTAATGAATGTTGGAGGGGATGTGGCAAAATTAGGACGTTAATGCACTGCTGGTGGAGTTGTGAACTGATCCAACCATTCTGGATGGCAATTTGGAACTATGCCCAAAGAGCGATAAAAGAATGCTTGCCCTTTGATACAGCCATACCACTGCTGGGATTGTACCCCAAAGAGATCATAGATAAACAGACTTGCACAAGAATATTTATAGCTGCGCTCTTTGTGGTGGCAAAAAACTGGAAAGCAAGGGTATACCCTTCAATTGGGGAATGGCTGAACAAATTGTGGTATATGTTGGTGATGGAATACTATTGTGCTCAAAGGGATAATAAACTGGAGGAATTCCACGTGAACTGGAAAGACCTCCAGGACTTGATGCAGAGTGAAAGGAGCAGAGTCAGAAGAACATTGTACACAGAGACTGATACACTGTGGTAAAATAGAATGTAATGGACTTCTGTACTAGCAGCAATGCAATGACATAGGGCAATTCTGAAGGACTTATGGAAAGGAACATTACCCACATTCAGAGGAAGAACTACAGGAGTAGAAACACAAAAGAAAAACAACTGCTTGGACCCTTGGGTTGATGAGGACATGATTGGGGATGTAGACCTGAAAAGACCACACCCATGTAACTATCAATAATGTGTAAATAAGTCTTGACTGACCACACATAATAAAACCAGTGGAAATGCGAATTAGCTACAGGGGAGGGGGACAGGGGTTGAGGGGGTGAAGGGGAAAGTAAAAACATGAGTTATGTAACCATGGAAAATTTTTCTAAAAATAAAAAATTATTTTAAAAAAATTGAATTAGGAGCAATCGACTTTAAAATTTGGAGAAACTGACTTTACATCCCATCTATATCCCTTTTTTAATCTTAATTTTCCCACTAAAGAGCTCTACTTCACTATCTAGGTCCAGTAACATGGTATCTTCTTCCTTCAGAAAAATAAACCTGTATTTGCCACTCTTTCTTTCCTGAAGTGGAATTGTTAATACATTATGATCTATGCATATTTATAACAACTGTGTGCAAGAGTCTGTATGAAGCATTATTAGAGATACAAAGCAGTATAAGACATGGTTTGGGCCCTATAGGTTACCACCCTATAGGTTACTACCCCTTGGCAAATCACATGACCCTTCCAAGTCTCAATTTCATTTTTATTCCAAGTTAATATTGAATAGTTAATAAATATTCTTTGGGTCTGGCTATTTAGTCAGTTCTAAACTTTTCTAATTCCCTTATATGATGAAAGATCAGGAAGGAGCTCTACAATATTTCCCCTCTTCTAGCTTATCCAATCAGTAGAGTTCAATGTACAGAGTCAAATGTAGAACTTTGAGGCACTCCATTTGAAATCTCTTTTGGTTTGGCCATTCAGCTACTTCTTAATCAACTTAATTATACAATTTCCTAACCTTAATCTCTCTTATTTATCTACAAGTAGAGTAGGAGAGACTTTGTGAAATGCCTTGCTGAAATCTAGGTAGATGATGTCTACAATATTTCCCCTAAACAGTACAGTATTCCTTAAAAAAAAAGGAGACGAATTTTGTTTGAGGGGACTGGTCCAGATGAATTCCAAGGTTCCTTACAGCTTTGACATTCTGATTCCCAGTTCCTCAGAGAATTATTAATTCATGCATAATCTCATTTTATCCTCCAACAAGTCTATAAGGTAATAGTAAAATACTCTTCTTATTCTGAAGATGAGGAAAGCAAAAAATTATTTTGAAGATGAAGATGAGGCCAACAAAATTTAATTGATTTGCTTAGATCTCACAAATACAACCAAGACAAGAACTCGTGTCTCATGACTCCAAGTCTAGTGTTTTCACTGTACTATACATGTGGCCTCCAAATCTGAGGAAAACTCTGCTTTCCCCATTCGTTAGCAGTATCACTCTCCTTGCTACAGGCCTCCTTAATACTGAGGCTACTTCAAATTTAAGCTGTGTCTGACAGTCTGCTGGAGATTAATGACCCCATCGAGTAGAATGAATTTTATTAGAATTCAAACAGAATAAGGCAGCTAAGTGGCACAATGGACACAGCATTGGACCTGGAAGCCAGAAAGATCTGAGTTCAAAACCAGCCTAAGACACTTACTAGCTGTGTGACACCAGGAAAGCTAATTAATTTCTGTCTGGATCAGTATGAATTCTTTTGAATTTGAACAGGATAAAACTATACTGTTACTGTGTTATTTCTCACTAGTCAACCCTGAAATGGAAAGATCTAACTACATCCCAGCTGATTCCATGTTTCTAAAACTTTCTCTCCATTTCCAAAACATACCAATGTCAAATTCTTTGCCCTCTGACATCTACATCTTTATTTATTCTCTTAGATTCATATTTTGAGCCATTTGTGGATATTTTCTCTATTGATGCACACCACAAGCTCACTGCAAATTAGTAGATGGTTTAATGAGTAGCTGTGGAAAATAATAATCAATCAGTCAATCACTAGACATCCAAGCTCTTTCATGAGAGACCTCTTCAAATTTAGCTAGAATGGTTCTTGGAGAATAAACATTCAACCTGTCACCAGGCCTGTATTCAAAATTTTCCCAGTTTTTCAAAATCCTCTAGAATTTGTAGTCTTTTGCCATAGCCTTCAAAGTCTAAAAGTTATCTCTAGGCCAAAGTAAAGCAGCATCAAAGCAGGGATTAATGGAGGATCATGATTCTATATTTAGCAATTGCTTATATTGATGCATTATAATTATAAAGTGCCTTCTCACTGATAATTCCATTTGCTTCCTCCTAACATCCAGTGTACAAGTATCATTTTAATACCCATTTTACAGAGGAAGAACCAGGAGCTTAGATGGAGGAACTGCCTTCCCCCATTTCATACAGAAAGTAAACGATGGAGCTGAATCTAGAACCCAGATGTGAGACAAAGACCAGAGCTCTTCCTACCACATTATGATGCCTCTTGTCTATGCCTACTTTTCTATTTCTTAAATGAAAAAGTGCTTGTTTTTTCCAGAGAAACAAGTCAAATCTTTCTTGAGATGGTAAATTAACTTCCTAGGTATGAGCACCCAGTTTGGTTTCTAGGAAATGATGATCAAAATGGTGGCCTCATCCTCTCAAAGGAATGGTGTCAAATTCAAATAAAAACAGAGGCCACTAATCTTACATAAGGATCCTTGTGAGACACATATTGACTTAGTTTTAAATGTTAATATTATCCCTGTTTCATTGTAGTTTTATTTTGTCAGATATTTCTCAATTACATTTTAATCTGGTTTGGGCAGCACTCAGGAGTATTGTAGGCCACAGGGGGCATGTTTGGCATTTCTGTCTTAAAGAATTAACCTCATAACACCCACATGGATATTGTAGTTTTGGAATGCTAGTAAGGAACAGTCTCTTCTGACTCCAACAATAAGATCTATGTGACTTGACCTCTGCTAAAAGCAAAATTCAGCCTAGGAGAGGAGTCAAAAGCTGCAAATGGCAACAGGCCTTTGGGAAATGGGGACAAGTGTGCATTGTCTTCCATGATTCACAGAGGGAAATCCCAACAGGCTCCTAGGAGCCTTTGCATTCTCAGAATGGGCTAATGTAGAAGTGGGGAATGTTTTATGCATCCTTTAGATGATGATAACAAGCATCATGGGATATTGTAGGCAAGTTGATGTAGGGGTATGGAAAGCCATACTTGAGAGTAAAAAGAGATACCCCAAGTAACTCTTTTTTTAAATCCTTACCCTCTGTCTTGGAATCAGTACTGAGAAGGGGTTCATAAACTTCATCAGATTGCCAAAGGACTCCATGATACAAAAAAAAGTTGAAAAACCCTCACTCTAAAACTGTTTACAAATTGCTTATCTGAAGGGTGAAGGGAGTTTCCACACTAGAAGATTCCCACACTTATATAATCCCAGGTCCAGACCAAAAACCAAAACCAAACAAACAAAAAGACCATTACCATCGAATGACTTCAGAGAAGGCAACTACAACATAGAGGCCAGATGGGAGAACATTTGTAAGCTCCACTGGTGGGGATACATCCCTTAATATCTCTTCAAAAGCCCGTGGATCTTGGACTCAAGTATTAAAGTTGGAAGGGACCTTGGAAATCATCTTGTCCAACCCTTCCCAGAAGCATGAATCCTTCATCCAATGTCCTCAAGAAGCAGTCACCTACCCTCTACTTGAACACCTCTGGGGATGGGAAACCCATTACCTCCAAAGGCAATCCATTCCTCATTGCTGGACAGCTCTCATTTCTGAGAAGTTATGCTTTCCTGTTACTTTGATCCTCTAGTCCTAGTTTTGTTCTCTGCATCCAAATGGAATAAATCCAATCATGCTATACGGAGAGCCCTTTCAGTAGGCAAAGACATTGCAATGTCTTTCCCAAGCTAAATGGTTATACTACCTATTGCTGCCCTCATATTTAGTTAGAGTATTAGACCTTTTCATTGTGATCAGATGTGTAAAACAAGACTCAACCTTTGAAAGGGAAAATGAGTTTAGTTACCTAAACAAAAAAAAAATTAATATAACTAGTGGGGAACTTCCTTTAATGAATATTGTTGATGTTTTTATTTCTTTCTAACTTATTTCTTGACCTTCATTTCTTCATCTTAATTCATAAAATATTCTCAGGGCTCCTTAACAATTGTCCAACTGTACGGGTGATGACAAACAAAATCACATGCTTCATTCTTTGCTATTAAGCTTATTCTAATTATGTTGGTATAATAGGTTGGCACAAGAGAAAGAATAGGCATAGAAACATACAATGAAGTTGTGGTTTCTTAGCAACAAACTGGAAACTGTGTTAAGTAGTTCTCATCTAAAAAAAAAAAAAGAAATCTTGGCTCATGTGTTTTAGACATTATTGAATATTATGAATGTTTTAAACCACTGAATACACATAGTACTCCCATTCAGGGAGCCTCCCTCTCCAAGATTTAATACAAATCCTCTGTTATTTAGAAACCTAAATAATAGGAAGTTCAGTGTAAGAAGAACAGGGGACCAAGAACAAACTGAGTTTTAAATGACCTCTGAGATCCCTTTCAACAGGGAGAACCTATTGCTATGCATTACTCAAAAAAAAACAAAAAAAAAACAACTTTGAGGACTATATTATCATGGAATCATAGATTTAGAGCTAGAAAGAATCTTGTTCAGTCTTTTTCATTTCTGTCTGACTCTTTCTGAATCTGTGTGGGGTATGCTAGGCATACTGGAGTCATTTGCCATTTCGCTTTCTACTTCATTTTACAGATGAGGAAACTGAGACAAACAGGGTTAAGTGACTTGCTTAGGGACACACAGCTAGTAAATGTCTGAGACCAGATTTGAACTGAATTTTAGTGATTCCAGGCCTAGTATTCTATCCATTATACCTACACAGAAAGAACCTTAGGGGCCATCCAGTCCAATCTCCTTATTCTACAGCCCAGGAAAATGAGGTTTGTTGAGGTTAAGTGACTTATCTAGGGTCACACAAGGAGAAAGCATCATATTTGATATTTGAATCCAGGTCATCCAACTGTAAAGCCAAATCTGTTTCTAGCTCACTATCAGACATGGTATAGTAGAATGAGTTCTAGATTTTGAGTTGGGGAACTTGAGTTCATATCTAGACTTGGAAACCTGAGTAGCCTTGAGGACGTCACTAGACCTTTCAAGGGTACACTTTCCTCATTTGTAAACGAGAGGATTGAACTAGTTTTCCTCTCAGGTCCTTTATGCCTCAATCACACACTTTTCTCTTTTTTTCAAACCCTGACCTTCTTGTCTTAGAATTGATACTAGAATTGAATAGAATACTTAGAATTGTTATAAGTAAGAGAGGGTTATAGCATGTGAGGATGGTCTGCAAGGAACAGATGCAGAGGAGAGAGACATGAGATCAAAAGGGGAAGATTCTGGAATTTTGAAGAAAGGGTTAGATTGGAACTGAGGAGGTTGGCTGGGGCTCTCTCTGGAGGTTTCTGGAGAGGGTGGCTGCTTTCCCTTAGTGGCCAATTCTACCCCGATTCCCTATCCTACCTACTGCCTTGCTGTTGTTGGCTGTTTCCTTGTGATCCTGAACATCTGGCTATCTGACTGTAAGACCAGATCTGGGTTCCTTTTGGATCCAGGACCTTTCCTTGGGCCCTGCCAAACTGCCATAGACCACTACCTCTAATACCACCTAAGTGGGGGGTTAGTGCAGATTTAGGTAGAGCAGAGGTGAGGGTTAGTGTAGGTCTAGTTCTCTAAAGACTTCCCGTGAGGGGACAAATTAGATCTGGGAAATTTTAGTTAGTTGACATTAGATTAGTATTAGGGTTGTCCTAATTCCCATTTATCTTTTCCTCTTAGGATAAACACAACTTCCCTGTTACTAAATGGTTTGTGTGTATTGGTTCCTGGACTGGGTTTCTGTTCCCAAACCACAGTAAATATCCTGATGCTGGCCCAGTTCTATCCATCAGATCCCATCCCCATTACCACCCTAATACAGTATTGGTTCCAAGGCAGAAGAGCAGTAAGGGCTAGGCAATGGGAGTTAAGTGACTTGTTCAGGGTCACACAGCTATGGAAGTGTCTGAGGCCAGATTTGAACCCAGGATCTCCCATCTCTGGGCCTGGCTCTCAATCCACTGAGCCACCTAGGTCTCCCTTACACTTTACTTTTCAATAGAATGCATCTGTATTACTGGTCCATCATCATATACTTACAGAGAAAGTTCAACACATGGCCAATGAGAATATAAGCTTGGGGGAACTGGACCCATTATGACCAGGTTTTCCATACAGAATTCTTTGTTATCAGCCTACTTGACCATCTGCCAAAAAGATCTTCCCAGGTTTCTGCCTGGAGGTTTGAGCCAATAGAAATGTAGCATTCTTAAAAGGTTACCTGATCCTTCAGCCACAGTATCTTGGATGCCTCTGATGCGAGCTACATAAGTAAATGCTTTCCCCCGCTGCAAAGAACAGCAACCATCAAATATTCATTATGGTGGCAGCCACTCCTTTGAGGCTAGAATGTGATCAAAATTGGGTTGGGCATCTATCTCTGCACTGTATTTGTGATACTTATCACAGCAGTAGCCTAAACATGGAATTAGTAGGAAAAGCAAAAGGGTATCACCATCTTCATCATCCTATACATTATATTGCTATAAATTACACTACGTTTGCCTTTCATTGGAATCTGGGGAAAGGTCTTATTTGTTCCATTATTGTTCATTATAATCTTTGTGAATATAGAAGAAAAGAGACAGTTGCCATTGATGATCATATGATAAGTCAGTAGTGAGTCAGGCAGGAGCCAGCAGGCATTAAGGCAAAACTTGATGCAGAGGATTCTTCAGTCACTGCACCACAGTTTTGCTGAAATCAACATCATTATAAAATATAGTGTAGCCTGCTCCCTCTGCATTGCCTTATTCATCTCTTTGGAGATTCTAGGGCTCAGAAAAATCTTCCACAGAGAGAGGCAGAGGAGATCAGAATTTGTAAGAAATACCACTGGAAAATGAGACTGTCCTGACTTTCTCTAGGACAGAGAAAGGATAGCAAAAACTGTCTTGTCCTCAGTGCACTCTGGTAGGAAGCCAGGTGACAGGGCAAAAGGGTGCAGTGCTCTCTGACCTTGCTACTTGTACTTTGGAGGGAATAGAAAGGTTGTTGTTTCAGCCATTTTTCAGTTACGTCTGACTCTTTGAGACCACTTTTGGAGTTTTCTTGGCAAAGATACTAGACTCTTTGAGACCCCTTTTGGAGTTTTCTTGGCAAAGATACTAGACTGTTTTGACATTTCTTCCTCTAACTCATTTTACAGTTGAGGAAACTAAGGCAAACAGGGATAAGTGACTTGCCTAGTGTCACACAGCTAATAAGCATCCAAGTGGACTCAGGTCCTTCTGACTCCAGGTCTAGCCCTCTATCCACTGCATCACTTAACTGCCCTTTTGACTAGAGTTATTAGAGACTATAAAGGTCCTGGACACTACCACCAGTGCTGCCTAGAAGCCATGGTATGAGAGGGAGGTGATGGGAATGGAATAGAGAGGAGGAAAAATCAGGGTAGCTTTCATGTAAATAATAATTTAAGGCTCTATAGTAACTCAAGCAAGAGAATTAAATATATAATAAATTCAATAAGTAACTTTCAAGATTGTTTTGCTTGACTGTCTTTCTATCTATCCTTCCTTCTATTCTCTACTATGCATGAACAAATATTTCAATGACCTTTTTCAGGGTGCGGCCCTGTTGCTAGTTTCCCTCACGTTCTCCTCAAGCCTCTCTCCGCCACAAAATTCATATCTAGAATCAAAGGAAGACAACAGTTATTAACATTGCTGTAGATCGTGTGAGCTGCAGTGATGGTAGGATTACTTCCTCCACATTTCTCTGTAAAACCATGAACATGAAATAGGAGTAGAGCACAATCTTTCTCCATCTCACGTCATAAGTTTTGGGATACATGGATCTGGAGTGCCTGCCACCACATAGAAGACCTAGGGGAAGGGAAGGCATAGAAAAGTGACCAAATAATTATTTTGTATTAATTTTCATATTTTTTAAACCTATGTGATCACAATATGTTTTAGTGTCAGAATTTCTGAATGCAGTAGGAAGTGATGAGAAATTCTTTCATGGAGGTGAGGATTCAGAGAGATATAGAGTAGATTTAATACTTTAATGCTTTGAACAATATTCCATTTCACCCCTTAGATTAAATTGGTACCCAACTAACAAGGAGTTAATCAAAGCTGCTTCAATAGCAAAATGGGATTATAAGGGGAGAAGGAACAACAAAGCTATTCATTTGCAAGTTGAAAGATCTTTAGTTGCCATTAGAGAGATTCTGGATGGAGTTAAAGCAGTGATTCCCAAAGTGGGCACCACTGCCCCCTGGTGGGTGCTGCAGCAATCCAAGGAGGCGGTGATGGCCACACTTTTTTTGTATTATATTCTATTCTGAGTTCAATAAATAGTTTCATAATTTCCAGGGGATGCTAAGTAATATTTTTTCTGGAAAGGGGGCAGTAGGCCAAAAAAGTTTGGGAACCACTGAGTTGAAGGAAGGGACTAACACATATATCAGAGAATAACTTCTAAAACCTGAACAGTGCCACCAGGTTAGCAACTCAGATACTGCACTCAGGTAACTGAACTTCCTTATTGGATAAATAGCATAGTGATTTCTGGCTTCCACTAAGTCAGGGAGTGTTAATCTTTTTTGTCATGGACTCCATTTGACAGGGTAAACCTTTAGATGCCTTTTAGAATAATGTTTTTATTGGCACAAAATAAAATACAAAAAGGAATGTATGTTGAATTATAGTAATAATTTTTTTTTAAGTTCACAGACCCCAAGTTAAGAGCCTTTGCCCAGCATCATAAAGAAAGTAGTTCTCTGGGTGGTTTGAACAATTCCAGGACTTTTCATTATTCCCTATAAATTCTAAGAGCCTCAATAACACCCCAGGAAAACATGGCTGAACTTAGTTTCTGAGTCCTAAGAAAGATGCCATTGGGAACTGGCTAATGGCACATGTTGTCCTTGCTCAGTCATTTATTGCCTATGCTTATTTTTTTCCCCAAGTGAACCTTTAATCTCTTGGAGGGAGAGAGAGGTTTTCGAATATCCTTAAGTGGACAACAGGCAGTCATAGTTTGTGTGTACCTGCTTCTCATTGGTCAGTAGACTGTGCAGCTCACCAACAGAGGCACCCATTGGATGATACTGAATACAGGCTAACCCACCTTCCACACAGGAACATCTTTTCATGATTTCTCCTCCTCCAGGTTCTATCTCAACATATGAAGCATCCTCTGGTCCTCCTCTGCCTGGATGGTGGCATCAATGCAATTCAGGCTTCCAAGTCTCCAATCAGCAAATGTCTCCATTCTCAATTCCACTTTATCATGCCCCACTGGCCAAATAGCTGTCCCAATGCCAATGGCAGATCACATAACCTCTCTGTTGTAGTTCTGTTGTCTATTATGTCTGACTCTATGAAGTTTTCTTAGCAAAGATACTGGAGTTGTTTGTCATTTTCTTCTCTAATAGATTAGGCAAAAAGGGCTTAAGTGACTTGTCCAGAGTCATACAGTGAGGTCAGATTTGAATTTAGGTTGTCTTGCCCCTCCCTCCAGGCTCAGTGCTCAATGCACTGAGCCACCTAGCTGCCTCTGTCCTCTCTAGCCCTCATTTATCTCATGTATGAAATAATAAAGTTAGACCAATTGATCTCTAGGATCCCTTTCAGTTCTAATTCTATGATCCTATAAACTACATTAACAGCAGCTAGATGGTGTAGAGCAGTGATGAGCAAACTACTGCCCTTGGGCCAGATGCGGCCCCCTGAAGTGTTCTATGCAGCAACGCAACATTATTCCTAATCTGACAAATACAATGAGTAAGATACAATACAATGAAACTTTGAAAGAGTTGCCTTAGAAACAGACTGACAGATGAGCATTTCCTTTCCTTTGGCCCCCTCTTTAAAAACTTTGCCCATCACTGGTGTAAAGGATAGAGTACTAGGCCTATCTTCCTGAGATTAAATCTGACCTCAGATACTAGCTGTGTGACTCTGGGCAAGTCATTTAATCCTGTTTGCCTCAGTTTCTTCATCTGTAAAATGAGCTGAAGAAGGAAATAGAAAACCACTCCAGTATCTCTGTCAAGGAAACCCCAAATGGAGTCACCAAGAGTTGGACATGATTGAAAATGATAGAACATAAAACTGTTATTATATTCCACTGTTATAGGACTAATATATAGTCAGTGATAGGGGGACAGTGGGCAGATGTGAAGTCTCGTGGCAGAGGCCAGGGAAAAGCAGGAAGAAAGAAGGACCTCAGCCACAGTGACTGCAGTAGAGAAAACAGAGATGTGGAACTCAAGGGTAGTGGCTGAGGGGCAGTAGGAAGAGACTAGGACCTCAATGGAAAGGGGCAGTGGTGGACAGGGGAGGAGCTCCCAGGGACAGTGGCAGCCCAGTGGCAGAAGAATAGGAACTGGCCCATTATAGCCCATTGCCTATTGCCATGTAAGTTGGCCCCTCCACTTTGCCATCAATATAAAACCCAGGGATGATTGTATATGTCCTGTCCAGAGAAGGGGTCCTTCCCCTATGGGGGAAGCCGTGTGGCAGCTAAAGACCAGCAGGTAGTGAGAGAGGATAGTAGTAATGGAAATGCTTAGCGAAGAGAGACCAGCAGAGACATAGCTTAGTGAAAAAGATAACTCGGGCATCAGTGTTGAAGGTATGTATGCCTTGCTGTTTGTGTTGTTTGGCCACACATGTGTCTTGCATGAAAACTCTGCCTCCCTAGTCCTGCTGTGACCTATGTGAGGGTATATTTTCCTGCGTATGGGGGAAATCTTGTCACCTATGCTATTTATGAAAATGTCTTTTTCTTTTAACTATGTACTCTGGTTGGCTGGTAAAGAAAACACACAGGTAGGGGCTTTTGAACTGAATTTACCTCTTGCTGGTTGGGTACCATAGTTCAAGAGCTATGGTACCCAACCAGCAAGAGGTAAATCAAATAATCTGATGGCATGCTTCTGAATGAAGGTAGCTTCAGGAAAGAACTTTTGTGAGGTGAGGGGCCTGAATGTGATATATAGAAGTAAAAAGTAAATACAGGGAGTTCCGGGTTAAGATGGCGGCAGAGTAAGAAGCAGCTCTTAACCTCTCCTGACCGAAACACACAAAACTCCTCAAGGGGACATAAAAACAAGTCCAGACGAACGGAGGAACCCCACAACAGGGCACAGCGTGGAAGGTACGTGGAATCGAGACATTTCCA
>NC_058131.1:505648119-505658563 GCF_016433145.1 Gracilinanus agilis | reverse complement strand
TGGGGGGGGTACAGGGGGGGTTGAAGGGGAAAGGTGGAGCATGAATCATGTAACCATGTTAAAAATGAATATTAATAAATGTTAAAAAAAATGGAAAAAAAAAAAAGTAAATACAGGATAATTTGAAGAGTACACTAACAAATAAGAATATTAGGAAAAGTTTCCCTTAGAACATGACACATGTAAACCTTGAAGAAGATTAGGGAGTCCAAGAGGTCCAGAGGTAAAGAGGGAACATAACAGTTTATAACCAAGTTCCTTTTTTCTAAAAATTGTATTTATTTTTTATTCTGAACTTAACAGATACCAAACAAAATGAAGATTTCCACAGAATAGAACAAAATAGATTGAATATAAATTGTGATAAAAATTAAGTTCCAATTAACTACTGATCATTTTTTAAAATCAACAACCAACTAATACTTTTATATTGGATTTGCAAATCTCTAACATATGATGGATTAATTTCATCTCTTCTCTTGCCAATATATAGTCTTTTCAGAGAGATAGTCATCTGCAGAAAGGAGGAAGGAAAGTAAGGAGAGGGCAAGAAAATTTCACAAATGAGAGAAGCAAGATTTGGGTTTTTTTTGTTTTTGTTTTGAAAATGGAACTTATGATTTCATCCACATAGGATGTGACTTGCCCAAGTGTCTGAGGCAGGACCAGAACTTGAAACTTCCTATTTCTGAGGTCAAATATCTATCAACTATACCAGACTGCCTCTTAGAAGCAAGATGAATTATGACCAAAAATTTTATGTAGAGTTTGCTGTTAACAAATCACCTTCAGAATAAGGTGCAGTGTTATGTGGCTTTGAGTGGAGTGGTCTATATCAGAAAACACTGTGTTTTCTTAAGGACAAAATTTTCCTGCTGCTAAGTATCAGTGAGAACATTTTTCTAGTTTGGGCAGAGCAAGCCAGAAAGCCACATGGGGTACAACACATAAGGGACATATGAAATATATTCTAGTATTATATTTTGGAATCTTCTATTTTAAAATCTCTTAGGGCAGCTAAGTAGCTGAGAGGATAGGGACCCAGGCCTGAAGTTGTCCTAGCTATGTGATCCTGGGCAAGTCACTTAGCACATCCCTCCTCCCCCTTACTTCTATTTACTGCTCTTCTGCCTTGGAATCAATATTTTGAATTGATTCTAAAACAGAAAGGAAAGATTATTTTAAAAAAATTTCTTTTGCCTATGCCTGGGAAACCTTGAGAACTTCAGCATCTAGTGTGTTTTGTTTCCCCAGAAGAGTCCTGGTCCCCCTTGACAACACTTAGGCTATAAAGCATTAAACACAAACAATGTATTCCACTTAAATACAGAAAGGATTTGTGTCCGAGCCCATAAATGCTCAGGAAAACTCTTCCACATTCTCCAAGTAGAAGGAACTCAAAGTAGTCAGAACCTTCTGACCTTAGAACCTATACAGTTCTCATGACTCAGTGCCAGAGAAGGATTCACTCCACCATATCCTGGCAAAAGATTCATTTCTCTTCAGTTCTCTGCAATAATCTCTTCCTTAAAGCGTTCTTGTTGTTCTGATGCCAGTTAAATGTTCCTATCAGCCACCAGCTGCTTGCCTTTGAGAATTAACCCCTTGGAACAGGCTTTTCTCTCCAGGTCTGTGCACTAGATATATGTCTACAACCAGATTCTTTCCCTCAAGTGCAGTACAGGTCTCTTTCCAAGTCCATGGTATTTGGCTGCACAGACTGATTTTCTCTGACTCTCATACCTGGAATGCTCTCCCTTTTAAACTCTCCCTCCTGGTTTCTTCCAGGTCTTAACTAAAACTCCTTCTTAATTCTAGTGCCTTCCCTCTGTTAATTATTTCCTATTTATCTTGTGTATATTTTGTATGCATTTGTTTGCTTGTTATCTCTCCCCATCAGACTGTTAGCTACTTGAGGCAAGGACTGTCTTTTATTTTTCTATCCCAAGGACTTGGCACAGTCCTTGGCACATAGTAGGCACTGAATAAATGTTTAGTGACTGATATAGGGAAAAGAGATTATAGGAAAGATGCTTACTCAACCCCTCTTGGCACATTCCAATTATATTACTTTTTAAAATGTATACATTTTGTACGCCACAAGATTTGGCTGTAAGAAATTTTTTTAAAATCACATTGCATATATTACATGCCTCTACTGAATGGTACATGATTTCTCAGCTATAGGATCAGGCGCAAGTATTCCTTAGTGCTTAAATGCCCACATTTATTATGTAACGCCACCTCTGGGGTCTATTTTCTAATTATAATCTAATCCATTTTTTTTTAAGAAGGAGAGTCATGAATAGAGAATCTTTCCTGTGGATTTAAAAATGCATAGGGAACTCAAATATATCTTCTAAGTTCTTGAAACACATAAGACACCTGAGATTTTCCCAAGGATCTTTGAAACAGATAAGGAATCCAATTGAAGAACCAAATTCATTCATCCCCAAGATAAACATAGTAACTTAAAAAATGGTGAAAACAAAACTGAAACGCTATCTTAAAAAAAAAAAAAAGGCAAAATGGGCCAAAAATCAGGAAAAGCACACTTACAGTTGATTCAGTAGATCTCAGATGAGCTCTTTGGGCTCATGTCTTATTAAAGCAAATATATGCTGGAAAATCCCCCATATAGTGTATCATCTTTTCTGGGCTATACCTACAACTTGTATTTGTACTTGTGGGTCAAGTTCCCAGAGGGTAGTTGCTACCTCAGGTTCTGGGGTAACCCTCTGAGTCTATATCCTAATACTATATAGCTCATCAGCCTCCACTGGGGTGCTTCCCATGAACAGACAACCAGTAAACATGATTAACTCTTAGCAAAATTATTTAGTAAGAAAGTATATTAAAAACAGTTGTGACCTAATATTCCTTCTATAAACCTGGGGGTATACTTTAGTACAAATACACATGGCATCCATGGGAAAAGTGGGCTTCTATAGAGGACCAGCTCTATATGGTAAGGGTTCTGAGTGGCGTTTTACGGCGTCGGATTGCTAAGACAGGAAAAAGAAACTGAGAACAGCCGAACTAGCGGTTAGTCCATGCTGATCCAACGCTATGGGATTTTGGACTTTATTTTATACTGGTTTCAAACAAAGAACACAAAGAAAGAATCACAGCTGTGAAGGGGTTACAAATCATACACAATTCATTAAAGTCTAAAAAATAGAGATATGGGTGCAAGGACAAGGGCCAAATTCCAACCACCAATTAGTAGGGGATAATTCTGGAAGCAGAAATAAATTTCATGGAGATGTTTCTAATTGCGTTCTGCCTTGATTTACAGATCTGCACCTGGTCAGATAGTCTGGACTAAATTGTCTGCCTCCAGTACTTATCTAAGTAATATATTTTTTAGGTTTCAGGCTTCTTAATTATCAAGGAGAGAAATTGTCAAGGAGAGGAATTGTTAACTCAGTAGCTGCTGGTCTGGTTAAGGACTCAAAGCTTTCCAATAAGAATATTGAGAAAATGTGGGGATCTAAAAATGAGTCAAAAGAGGAGCCTCAGATTTTTACCTTAGATGGTCCATTCTATCTGCATCTGACATGTAGTGCAGAAAAATCATACACACAGTTTTACTTGCCCATGATTTTGTAATGGGATCCAGATAAAACATCTATTACAGACTCTGTTTCTCTAAATGACTCCTAATAGCCTCTTGGAGGGGTCAAGTTGTTTTTGGATTAATCTACCTGCTGGTACCAGAGCTTTTCAGGGCTCAGGTGACCAGGACCAAACACAAAGACTGTCTCAGCCTGGATTGGTCACGTAGGGAATCCAGATAACAGGCCCTAAATTTGACCCTATTTCTCCAATTGGCTCTTTACATCCAATGGCTCTCAACAGGCTTCAAGAGAGCCCAAACAGTTGTGAGGTACACGTGTAGAAGTGATGTCTCTGCTGGGTAGGTTTATCAGCTAGGTTCCCAGGGTCTTCTCTTACTCCTTGAAGTTTCTGCTTTCCTTCTTTGACTTTGCCTCTGTATTGGAATCTAATAATTACTATCCTCCCGAGTAGGTACAGTGCCTCCTATTGGTCTACTGGCTTCCCTTCAAAGCTACATAGTTGAGAAATTCCCTTCCCTGTGAACTGAGTTGAATTTATAAGAATAGGAGTCATTCCCCAATTGGTAAATGGTCAAAGAATACAAACAGGCAGTTTTCAGATGAAGAAAACAGAATTATCAATAGTCATATGAAAAAATTTTCAAAATCACTAATAATTAGTGAAATGCACATTAAAACAACTTTGAGGTATCACTTCACATCTATCAGATTGGCTAAAATGACAGAAAATGAAAATAGCAAATGCTAGAAGGGATATGGACAAATAGCTATATTAATGTACTATATTAGTGGAGCTATTTTATCCTTTCTGGAGAACAATATAGAACTCTGCCCAAAGAACTAAAAACTGTGTATTTTCTTTGTTTCAGTAACACTACTTGAAAGAAAAAGAGCCCATATGTCCAAAAATGTTTATAGCATTTTTTTTTTGTGGTAGCAAAGAACTGGAAACTGAGGGAATGCCTATCACTTAGGAAATGGCCAAACAAATTATGACAGAATACTATTGGGCTATAAGAAATGATGAAGGGGAGGATTTCAGAAAAATCTAGGAATATCTGTATAAACTGATGAAGAGTGAAGTAAACGGAACCAGAGATACATAAATAACAATATTGTATAGAAAATCAGCTGTGAAAGATAATAACTCTGATCAATACAAAAATCCACTACAACTCCAAAGGACTTGATATAAAATGCCATCCAACCCCATATGGAGAACTGATAGACTCAAAGTACAGACTGAAGCATATTTTTTTCTTTCTTCCTCCCCAACACAGTTAATATGGAAATGTTTTACATGACTGCATATGTATAATGGGAGGGGATGGAGGAAGTGAATGTGGAATTTAAAAAAATAAAATTTTAACTTTAAAATATTAAAAAAAGGAATGGAATTTTCCTGTGAGTAAATCTTTTCAAATCCTAAAGAAAAAAGAAAACAAAAAAACCTGATAAAAGATTCATTGAATGTTAATTCTTGTGATATTGATTGTCATGCAAGATACATGGCTCCCCACACTGATAATTCTGTTTAAAAGATCTAAGAGAGTTCACCTTATTATGCTAATGTGGTCCTTAGAACTGGACTAGGAAAGTCTAGGGGTGTAGAGAAATGGGAATAAGTCAAATTGTGTCTCCTAGGCTCTGGGAAGTCACAGGTCCACATTCTGAGTCCTCAGATTAGCAATTTTACTCCACTAATGTTTTGTTGTCATGGCAACAAGTTAACCAGCACTGGAAGCCAGGGAGTTAGAGCCCCTGTGACCAGTTCACTTTATTTTTTGACATAGTTCCAGCTTGGTTCAGATATGGCTATTTTTCTTTTGGTGGATCTGACTGAGGGAAACCATGGCAGAAATGGGACACTCAGTGAGACTTGCTTCGTTCAGAACTTTGGTGTCTTCCTTTTAAAAATAGCATATTTTTTATAGGTGAAAGGGACCTTGGAGAATCTCTTTTTTTATAGATGAAGAAACTGAAGTAGAGAGAGAAAAGATGGTTGCCTCAAGGCAACACAATTAAGCAGTAGCAAAGTCAAGAGTAGATCCCAGTTTTATTGATTTTTCAGCCCCAAATTCTTTTTAGAACCACCTTTTGGCTGAAATAGAAATCCAACTCCGGGACCTGGGTAGGGAGGGGAAAGTTCAATCATTGACATTTAAAATAGTGAAGCACTAGCTCCATTCAACTTGTGTCATGTCCCATCTCCCCACTCTCCCAAATTAGAGGAACCCTAAAGGGTGTGCTGCTTACTGTATCTTTCAGCAAGACTGCCTGCAAGACCAACCCACCGCCTCTCTCCTAAACCCATCACCAGGGCAACTGTCACCACCACCTTGACATTCAAGCCCATAAGCATTTTTTTTGCACCCACATCCAGAGCTTCTGGGTTCACACCTATAATCAGCTTTTTGCTGCTACTTCTGGAGGCAACCTTACAAACAAGATAGCTCCGTTTCTTCTAGCTCTGTCCCTCTACAAGACTCCCCCTCCCCCTACCTTATTCTGCCTTTACTCGCCCACCTCTTCCCAGGAGACAAACGCACAATCTGCTCTCTGCATATATCATCACCTCTGGAGGGAGGAATCTGCCCCACTGTTGCAGCAAAAGCAAAAAAGCTATCCATACATGAGGAAAAAATACCTCCTTTCCGCTGTGTCTGCGTAACAGAAAGAGAATGGAAGGGAGAAGGAGATGGAAGATGAGAGGAAGAGGGAGAGAGTGAGGGTGGGAGAGAGAATCTTTCTCTAGTCTTCAGGCACACTCAGAGGGAAATGAGGACCAGAAACATAATGGAGAAAATTTCTAATCTAACCATTAAGAGAAATGTAACTTCATTTTATAAATAAGAAAATATAAACTCTTGTATAACTTTGGATAAGTGCTTCCTAGTCTGGAAGTTCTTCCAGTCTTCTAAGTTTCCACATTTGTATGATAAAGAGGGCATAAATAATAATAATGCTAGTAATAATAGTCAGCATTTATATAGACTTTAAGATTTATAAAGCATTTTATATATGTTGTCTTACTTGATCCTCATCATATGAGATATGTGCTATTGTTATCTCCATTTTATAGATCAGAAAACAATTTGCTCAGGGTCATACAGCTAGCAAGTGTCTGAGGCAGTATTTGAACTCAAGTCTTCTCAATTCATGCCCAGTATTGTGCCATCTAGTTGTAGATGATCTTTAGATTTTAATGTGAAAAGATTTCCAGTGACTGATTAAAGTAAAGGTTTTCAGTGCTGAAAAGAACCTAATCAAATTTTACAACTGAACATGTTTATAAATAAATTGAGCTTACATTGAGAAGTTATCTAATTAAAATTTGCAATGAATGATTATAGCTTTCCAACTAGCTAGAAGGAATCTTGGAGTTGAGCCAAATCTCTCAATTTACAGATGAAGAAACTAAGTTCTTAGAGAGGGCATGTGATTTACCTGAGATCAGACAAATAGACTGAACTTTTGTCTACTAGCGCCAAGGTCACAATTCTTTCCACTTACACAATTTTGGCTTCCCTAAGGGTATCTAGTACAATTTGTCACCTAGACTAGAGTCCCTCCTATCTTCTCTCTGAGGGTACTGAGTACCCTCAGGGATAAGGAAGTCGCTACTTTAAGAGGTAATCCAATCCAGTATTGGACAGTTCTATAGCTTAAGGAGCTTCCTCCTTAGAGTGATTAATGCAAAAATGGACTCTTATCTCCCCTGGAAATGTTCTTTGCCTGGACCTCTCCTTTGCCCTGAACACTTTCTTTTATCCTCTCTACTCTCTTAGATCTACTCTCTACCATAGTCAAGAGAGTGTAAGCTCCTTTAGTAGAGTATAAACTCTTCAAGGCAGGGACTAAGTCATATATATCTTTTTACCCCCAATATCTTGCATATTTCATGACTCCTAACTATAAAGACTGCAATTGTGTTACTGTCAGCTGTTAGATGTATGACTACTGCAATGCATCCATGTCTGGTTTGCAATCAGTAAACTCATTTTTGTGACATATAAGTGATAATGCCTACTATTAAGGTTTTAAAACTACAAATTCTGTCCTCTAGAATGAATTGCCATTGGTCACTGGCATAGGAAAGCTGTATACACTTAAAGCAAAGCATCTTGTCTTTTCACAAAAGGATCATGTCTCAAGGTCATCCCTCTTGATAGGGGCAAGTTATTTAGAGTTAAAGAATATTCAGGGACTGTAGTGCCCTCTAATGCTTGATTTTCCTACTTAAATATGTGGTTTGTTGTGAGCTTCTATCTTTCCTTAAACCCCTTAGCTGCTGAGATGGCTCCCAGTTTTCAAAAAGTCTGATGCTCATCTCAGCACAAATGAAAAAGTTTTTGGAAGCACCCTAGTTCCTATAAACAACAGATTTCCATATCCTAAGCAAAGATAAGAAATGTGATTATTCTGACATCTGCCAACTCATTTAGCTAATCACAACCGTAAAAATCCCTAAGAACTGAAAAGTGAAACATTACCAACACACATCAGAGGAAGGACCTTTTCTGTATTCAAAGGAAAAAGCTGGTGAGCCAATCTGGCAATACTGCAACTTCCAGGATCCATCTGGGAACTACTACTTTGTCATGAGCTAATCTGAAACCACTGCTCTCTGCAATGCCCAGATGGCTGGTGGAGGTCCAACTCAAGACTCAAAGGAAGAAAATACCATTCCCTTTCCAGCCCTCCCCAGATCTCTTGGGGCTGTAAATAATACCCTTCAATGAACATCATTAGGATATGCACATTCTGGGAGTGGCTCGTTTTGTACTCAGGAACGGCAATTTTTCACGAAATTAAAAAGAGGAAATAATCTCAAGGGGAAACTAATTAACTTCTCCTATACTATTTGGGTATAGACCCAAATAACCCACACCTTCTAATCCTGTGCTACTCTTGACTATGTCCTTCTGGAAAATCTCTATAAAGGTTCTACCCAGTATGAAGAAGGCCTCTCTACAATTCATTTTAATATTTTGTAGCTATCGGTACAGCTCCTCGGTTGTCCATCTGTCATTCTTTACTCTTGTCCCATGATTGGCTTAATTTTCTAACCATAGATGTCCATGACAATTTTTCATTATTTTTTGATAACACTAAGTTGTCTAATAACAATAACTATTTATGTAGCATTCTAAGATTTGCAAAGCACTTTATAGGTTTTTTCTCATTTGATCCTTACAATAGCCCTGTGAGATAGGGCTATTATTATCCCCATCTTGCAAAGAAGGAAACTAAGGCTGACAGAGGCATAAGTCATTCATGATTAATATATTGCAACCTGCTTTCATCCATCATGTACCTTACTATTTTTGGGTCACTTACATTTGTAATGCCTTTGACATTGTGTTCGGCCCTATATCATCCCAGAGAGAATGTTGGTATTAAAAACATAGACTTTTCACTTGATCCCCATTGCCTACCCTTACCAAGGTAAGGGTTTTAAAAAAAAAAAACAAAAAACATAGACTTTTGTGGCAAGGAGCAATTTGGAATCATTGAAAAGACTGAGAAATTTCCCAAAGGTGATCTAATCTCTATCCTCTTATTTGATTCTGGGCCCAGGTCACTGTTCACCACTGTTTGTCCAAGATTTATGTAATGAAGTACTAATCCTTACAGTTCAGTGCCACAGGTCGAATGATCTTCATCCACTTGCTTTTCCCAATGTAGACTGCTAAATTAAACTCTTTTGAGGGTCTCTAGGTCTCTGATGTTCCTTACTGTCCTGAGGTTTGATGCAATAAGCCAATCAGCATAATATCATCTGCAAAAAGGGGAGAACTTGTCCACAGAAACCCTTTTCCATTTGTCTTTGGTCCAAGTTATTCTCCAATTTGAGTGTGGACATCTTTGGTGAAGCCCTACTCCTTCCCCCAAGTTCTTTTCCTCACTGTCCAAAGCCTTTTCCATCTCTTCTGGTCCTTTCTCTTAATTCCTTTCTCAGGAGGGGAAAGGGAATCGACAATTCCCTTGTTAAGGAGACAAGGGGGAACAGACACGGACGAAACCACTCTTTATCCACCTTCCCTGAAGGTAGGAAAGGTGGTGAGAGGAATGGAGAAGGGGGAAGGAGAAGAGGAACGAAAAAGGGCGGAGCCTCGGAGGTGGGGGGAAGGGTAGTAGTGGTGGTCGTGATGATTGGTGGTGGCCGTGGCCGTGGAGAAGGCGGAGGGAGCCGGGCGTCGACAGAGGGAAGGTGGCACCTGTGACGTCACCCCGGCGGTTGCGTCTAGACGCCACGCGACGTCACGGGAGGGGGCGGGGTTCTGGAGCGACTGGGCACCGGAGCTGTGAGGCTCTGGCTGTTTCTCCCCGCCCCCTCAGCCCTTCACACGCCCACCCTCTTTCCTCTCTCTTCCTTCCCTCTTTCCCTCCTTCCCTCCCTTCGTCCCTCCCCCTTTCCTTCCCACAGCCCCTCCCCCTTCCTCCCGCCTCTCTCCCCCTCTCACACTCAAGGGAGGGGGGGGAGCTTGGGGGGGAGGAAAAAAAGAAAAAAAAAAAAGTACGGGCTGGTGTCCCGACTGGCGGGCTTGGGCCCGTGATCCCCCGGGGCTGGTCCAACCCGAGCTGCAGCGGCAGCGGCGGAGGTGGAGGCGGCGGAGGCGAAGAGGGAAGCAGCAGCGGCAGTGGAGGAGGCGCGTTCGGCGTTACATGCATCCGTTGCCGCTCTCCGCCGAGATGGATTTCAGTCAGAACAGCCTGTTCGGCTACATCGAGGATCTGCAGGAACTCACCATCATCGAGAGACCGGTCCGTCGGAGCCTCAAGGTATGGACGCTCGGACTAGAGCCCGCGCTGACCCCTCTCTGACCTCCCGCAGCCGCTGTCCCCGCGCCCCCCATCCC
>NC_058131.1:505517634-505648057 GCF_016433145.1 Gracilinanus agilis | reverse complement strand
CCGCAGCCGCTGTCCCCGCGCCCCCCATCCCACCCCATCCCCCGGAGCCTGCCCCCAGCCCCTCGGACCCATCCCATCGATTTCCATTCCCGTGGACCCCTTTCTTCGTCTTCCCGGGGCTCTCCCAAAGAAGAGTGCGGGGTCCCGTCTCATTCCCCCATTCCCAGCCTCCCCTTCTCATTTCTAGGAGTTCCAGGAGACCTGAGGGTGGGGGAAGGGGTGAGAAGAAAGCACCTGCCCCCGTTCCACCCCACCCCATCCCATTCCATCGATCCGTCAACACTCCTGTATTTTTCTTCTCTGCGTCTTCACAGAGAAGAGCCTGGGGTCCTGTCTCACCTTCTTCCCCCTATCCCCAGCTTTCTTCATCTTTAGGGATTCCAGTAGACCAAGAGTGGGGTAGGAGATGAGTGGAGTAGAAGGCACCTGCCCCCATCCTATCTCTTTCTGTCAGTCCACACTCCCGTATTTACACCCTCTTCATCTTTGAAGGACTCCCCCCGAAGAAGAGTTCAGGATCCTGTCTTACCTTCCCCATCAGCCTCACTTCATCTTCATGGGTTTTTAGGAAATCGAGAGTTGGGCCCATCTCATCACCCCCAACCCATCCTATTCCATGGGTTCTCATTTCCGTGGTCCACTCACTAGGGCTTAATGGGGTTCTCCCAAAGAAGAGTGTGGAGTCTCATCTCACTTCCCACCATTCCTAGCCTTCCTTCATCTTCAGGGGTTCCAGGAGACCAAAAGGTAGGAGTTGAGGAAGGAGGTGGGAAGAAAACACTTGCCTCTTCCCATCCCATCAGTCTACAGTTCCCACTCTCTGCATCTTCCTGGGACTCCTGCAAAGAAGAGTATAGGGTTGGGATAATTCCATTTCATGTTTCTAGTACCCCCTCCCCAGTCATCCTTAGGGACTTTAGTAGAATGAGTGGGTAGAAAGAACCTGTTTCCATCTCATCGAATTCAGTATCATCAGTCTACATTCCTTTATTCTCCCCCCTTCTTTGGTGAGGGCTATCCATAAAAAGAGTCCAGTGTCTGGGCTGGCCCCTATCCCATCTCTCTCTCTCTCCCTCCCCCTGTCCTTCTCCATCCTCCAGGGCCCCAGGAGACCGAAAGGGGAAGGATGGGGGGAGGGGAAGATGGTCTCATTCCATTCCAGCCCCCACTCTTGAGAAAGAGGAGTTGGGCTGGGCAGGGGTAAGAGTGAGTATAAGACCCATTCCATACTATCTCAGTTCCTTGGTCCCTTCCCCTCACTCATTCTCCACAGTTCCATCCCATCCTCTCTGCCCATTTCTACATCTCACTCCTGGTTAGTCAGGGGTTCCTGAAGGCCATGCTGGGAGAAGGTGGCTAGAAAGAACCTGTTTTCATCCCCCCAGTAATCAAGGGGCTTAACAGAACTAGGGGATAAAAAGAGCCTGTCCCAACTTTATCTCTTCTCTTGCCCATGGCATCTATACACACTGCCCCCCACTTCAACCTGACCAGTAGTCAGAGGCTCCAGCCCTCTCCATACCCTCTTTGCCTTCTTTTCTCAATGGCTGCCCCCTCCAGGTGTGGAGGAAAACCTGTACATTTTGTGTAGGCTTTCCTGTTCCTTCTCTTCTTGCCCTTTTTCACTCCCCTCCTTTGGTCTGCTTCCTACTTTTTCTTTAGAAATCTGTGGAGGAAGGGAGGGTACAGGGTACCTTTCCCAAGGGACCTATCCCCTTTGCCTTCTTCCAGAGCCTCAGCCCCTGTGCAGAGAAAGGGTGAGGAGGGGAGTGGGTAGAAATAGAGAGAAAATATTTCTCTCTGATTTTCTATTGACCCTCTTTACACCACTGGAGCCCTTTTTCTTTGCTCCCACCTCCCAGGATCTAGAAAGAGGAGATCTCTGAGAGTAAGTAATAATTAGGTGGAAGAAAATTGTTCTCTGGCTTCCCACACTTGAAAGGAGCTTTTTAAGCCATAACCCCTGTTTAATGAATGGGGGGTTGGGAGGGAAGAGAGATTTCCTTTCCTCAGCCATTTGGAATTTGAAGTTCTTCTCTGATGGGATCTCATTGATTTTTCCATTTAGTGAAATCTATTTTCACGGGAAGATAAAAATTCTTACTAGTATTTAGCTTTTGGAGTTGGGGGAGATGGGTATATATCTCAAAGTTGATCCTGAAAAATTGTCTACATAATTTGTATTTCACATTTGACAGACACCAGAAGAAATTGAAAGACTAACGGTTGATGAAGAACTCAATGATATTGAAAGGGCTGTTTATCTACTCAGGTATTTCTAAGTCTTACTTTAAAATTGCTGATCTTTTCCTCTGACAGCAGAAATGAATGTTTAGTGAATTTTTTTGAGCTCTTTACGAATCGGTTGGCATACTGCTTTTGAATACATTTTGTGCTTAGGTGCATAAAAAACTTCATAGCAATATTTTCATCTATTTTAATAATTTGTAAATACTGAAATCTATAAACACTTTGTTAGAGTGAGTTCTAAATGTAGTTTCAAAGATATACTGCATAAACTGAGTTTAATCTCGTCTTTTTTTTGTCTCTTGCATTTGCTTTTATAAGTCAGTGAGTTGCCATGGGAAATAAGAACATTCAGCAGCTGATAATTATATTCCTTGTAGACTGCCGATAATATATGTATTTTTACTTTGATAACAGAATAAAGGAAATTAGGTTACTGTTTAAATTAATTATTTTACCACATTAGGTACATAAGCTTGATAATCTTAATTGAAAGTGTTTTATTTAGTCAGCTGTCTTTTGGGTTTCAAATTTCTAGGATGTTTCATAAACCCACTTTTTAACATTGAATCAGATCTTGAAATCTTGATAATCTAGTATTTTATCTTACACAGTTTCCTTACTGTTTTTTTTTTCATTAATTGTTTTTGGTAGTGTCAAGTTTCTTATTTTTTCTTGAACTGTTTAAAGGTTACTTTTCTAAGTGATATTAATGTAGTGATGCTAAGACTAAAGAATAAATATCTTTCATATTGGAGTCAGAGGAACTGGGTTCAAATCCTACCTCTGATGCTGGTGACCCTGAGCAAGTTATTTTTTCTCCCTGGTCCAGAATTTTTTCATCTGTAAGATTGAGGGAATTACTCTAGATGGCCTTCTGATTCTAGGTCTACAATCCTTATGACTTCCATTTCCCTGATTGTTGTTTAAGCTGACACTGATATCTGGAGTTATTGATCATATTTCAATCATGCCATTAGTGTGTTTCTAATTTTCTCTTTTCTTCAAACAGTTTGTAGATGCTAATGAAAATTTATAGGGTGGTTTTTTGGGGGGCCCTCTTGGTACATTTAAGAAGGACAAAAAAAATGCTAAAAATTGTGTGAATTATTCCTAAATTTGCAGTTAAAGGGGAAAATAGTGGCAAATTTAAGTGTGTGTTTATATTGGTGGTAATGGTGGTGTGCTTCTGTGTGTGTGTGTTTGTGTGTATTTGCTTTGGGGCAACATTTGGTAGAGATTAATAGAGTGATTTATATGTTTTGATTTTCTATACATCTCCAATTGAATTACTTTTTCCTTCACTAACTATCATGAATAATCATTCACCTTTTCTAATAGTTAATAATCTTTTTTATGTGAAGGTTTGAATAAAATCTTAGAGTCTTATATTTAATGTATATTATTTAGGTAAGAAACTAAGATGTATGATTCCATTGGTATAGGGTACCATATGAGGAAATTCCTATTACTAATGCAGGTCAGTATCTCTTCTGAAACTTATAGTGTTTGAGAGTTTAAAAATTCATCATTACAAATGTCTTTTGTTTAGTAGGAAAATGGTGGCTTACAGTCAGGAAATTTAGATTGTTGCCCTACTTACCTGGACAGAAGAAGCTTTATTCTAGTTATCGGAGACTTTCTGAAGATTGGATTTTTTCATTTTGTCCAACACCACCTCCCCCAACCATCCCACTCCACTTTTTTGTGATATTAGGACTGTTAAATAGTTTGTCTGGTTTTTTTCTTTTTTTTCAGACTCGGGACAAAACATAGTTCTGGGACTTAAAGTCTGTCAAGGATAGACTTTTTCATTCTTACTCAACTAGAGTCTTAAAGGAGACAGTGTTCTCTTAGGGGTGATGTATTTTGCAACTCCTTGCAAGGGGACTTAGAATGAGAACTCATTTCAGTCTTTTTTGCTCTCTTGGAACTATTTTCCTGTTTTCCTTATTTTTCTCTACTTCCTAAAGGAAAATGGAATTTCACTTAAGTCAGTTTTTAAAGGGATGAAGCCATGCTTGACTATTTAAATTTTTTATCATATTTTTGATTTGCTTAGCATATGTTTATTCAAGAGTTTACCTCTATAATATCATAATGTCCTTAGCTCATATGTTTCTTTTTTAATTTTCTTTCTATTTTTAACTTGTTCATCCTGTACTTGATATTTTGGAGTAAATACTACTGAGCTCTATTTTCTTTTTCTCCTCTTAATCTTCCTCCATTTTCTTGAACATAATATTCTTGGTTTTTAGATACTTAATATTTTCCCTCCCTATCAAATCTATATTATTTTCAGAAATTTCTATTTTTCTATTTATACATGTCAGGTCCTTATTTGTTTTTCTTTTGCATATTCTGAAATTGAGCAGGATAAGACAGTATGGAATAGTGGAAAGAACACTGGACCTTCAATCAGGAGACTGAGGTTTGAATCTTGGTTTTATTGTTGATTGGCAGAATGACCTTGGGCCAGCTACTAGCCTACCCTTCATTTCCTCATCTACAAAGCAGGAGTAATATTTGTTCTACTTACTTCCCAGAGTCATGAGAAAAGTGCTTTGTAACACTTAAATCATCATATAAGTTATAGTTACTGTGAGCATATTAAGTTTAGGAAAGTCAGAAATCAATACTAAGGAAAATGCTTTGAACATATGATTCCTTCTACCATTTGGACAGTAAATACAATCCTAGAAAATCTTTTCCTATATGAAGTATTTGATCAATAAAAGTATTTTTATGCTTATGAAATAACGAACTACACACTAATTTGCTCTCTAATATAGGGTAACTACTTTCAAAGCTAATAAGTCAGGCTCTAGAGTGTTTAAACATTTAAAATTGAAGTGCTTTTGTAGTGATATTGTATAAATAGAATTTTAAAATCCCAAATAGTGGTATTTTTGCACTGTAGTGAAACAATTTGCCCAACTTTCATAGGTTATAGGGTTAAAATAACAAAACAGCCTCTTTTTCCTGTTCTTTCTTTTCTTTGGGATTCTGGCACACAATTTAGAAATATATATAAATGCATAAAATGTGTTAGTATTTTAAATTACTGAAGTTTCTAAAGGCATTTTTTTATCATGAACTTCCCTGCTCAAAGACCTTTGGTGACTCCCTATTGCCTTTCAAGATAAAGTCCAAATTCCTCAGTTTGGCATTCAGAATTCTTTAGCTTTTAGTCATCCTTTATCTCTGACTCCTATTATTTCTCCATATGAAGCTTTTGCACCAAATAATCTCATTATCTTTAGGACATAACATTTTTATTTAATTGAAAGAACACCAAATGAGGAATCAGAAACTGTAGGTTCAAGTCTTAACTCAGACACTTTCTAGCTTCATGAATATAAGCAAATCAGAACCTCTCTGAACATTAGTCTTTACTTATGTGCAAAATGGGCATTATAATACTTGCTTTCCATATCTCACTGAGTTGTTTTGAGGAATGTATTTTGCAAACTCTAAAGGCATTCTAAAATGCTAGTTATTATTCTTGCATTAGTTCCTTTGTTCATCTTGTTCCTCCTGTCTGGAATGCCTTTCCCCCCTCCCATCTGCCTATTCAAATTTTATCCATATATTTTTTTTAAACCCTTACCTTCTGTCTTAGAATTGATGCTAAGTTTTGAATCCAAGGCAGAAGAGTGGTAAGGGCTAGGCATTTGGGGTTTTGATTTGCTCAGGGTTAAGAAGTGTCTGAGGCCACATATGAATGCAGAACCTCCCATTTCTGTCTGGCTCTCAATCCACTGAGCCATCTAGATGCCCCTTTAAAGTCCAACTCAAGTCCCTCCTATTCTAAAAGGCCTTGGGTGATAGTTCTTATTTGTACTGATTATGCCACTTTTTACTTGTGCATATGCCCTAAATTAATTTGACTAATAATGATAGTTCATATTAATATAGCATATTAAAATTTATCAAGTCTTTTAAGAATTAGAAAATTCTTAATCCTTTACAATTTCATATCATTACCTACTTGTTTCTTGTATGTATTTTGACTTCCTAAATAGATTGTAATCCCTTGATGCTCAGGAATTATATTTTATGTTTTTATTACCCTTTGATGCCTAGCATTGTATTATGTAGAGATGGTACTCAGTATAATTAAATGTATCAGATATGTTCCTTTTTTTGAAGATTGCCTTCTAAGAATTAAACCAAATTGATTTTTCTTCTCATTGTACAAATAGAAAGTTCATTTCAACTTGTAGATGGTGATTATAATGACTATTTTATACTTTCATATTTCTTTGCTTCTAAAGTGCTCTAATTACTTTTCATACTTGATGTGACAGAATTAGAGATTTGGAATTATGACAGACTTCAGAGGTTATCTAGTTCAACATATTCAAATCAGAAACCCAACCCACAATATCCCCCAAAAGTTATTATTTATTTAGCCTCTTCTCAAGACTTCTTTAGGTACAAATTACCAAGAAATTATAACAATAACTTACATAGCATCTTTTTCATGGATGATTGCTTATAATAGAATTAGTCCATATGGTGGAATAGAAAGCACACTGGCCTTGAAGCCAGAAAGCCTAGGTTTCAGTTCCAGACCTGATCCTTAGCGGAGCTTAGGGGACTTTGGGTAATAAACTTCTAATCTATAAGCCTCTGTACTCTCATTTTTTAAATTTCCTACCATAACAACTTTAGGGTTTGCAGCTTATTTAACCATCTGAGCCTCAGTTCCCCCATCTATAAAATTGGAGATAATATTACATGCAGTATTCCTCCTTCACAGGGCTCTTGTTGAAAGTCAAATGGCATAATGTATATAAAGTGATTTGAAAACTTTAAAATATATAACTGTGGGTTTATTATTATAGAAGTTATTAGTTGGAATTAAAAATGCCACCTATCTCTAGCCACCAAAATTTCAAAAGCAGACAAGTAAATGATAAATAACAGTAACAAAAATATGTTTTAGTAGTTGCTTAGTAGCAAATAGGTGATATTTAGCTACTAATAAGGAATAACATAAGGCAAAATTATCCCAAGATACAGATGAATATTTTAGCAGAAATTATGTCAAGAGCATCTTTATTATTGAACTATTTTACAGATTAAGCATTTTCTGGTTATGGTACCCTAAAGGGGATAGTGCTTGAATTCATTTTTATGTTGCCTTTTTAAAAAAATGGATCCTGCCATTTTTTATTTTGTATTTTACTAGGGAAATTCAGATAAAGTAGAAAGCTCAACTTTTAATTTTTGGCTTGTGGAAAGTTAACATTAAACTTTGACCTTTTTACTTTCTCTTCCCATTTTCTAGGATTAAGTGCTGCCCCCTAGTGACATCACAGAGAGATTTCTGCAGCTGGAACAGTGGAAATAAAACAAAACAAAACTGCTTCTATCTACTGTGGCTGTTACTTATCACTGGATGTAACTCCCTCACCCAAGAACTCCAGCACCCCTCTCCTCGAAGTACAACACTAGAATCTGGGTAGCTATAAGATAGTGAGGAAGAACTGCAGTGCTTAGGGTTGCCATTTAGCTTTTTTCAGTTGTCTTACTTTTTAAGTATCCATCCAAGTTGCTCTGCAGACAGAAAACTGACACTTGGAAGTTTTTTCTCCCCTTCTTTGTAGTCTTACGTCGTGCCATTTCCTTTCTTGTCTCCACTATTCACTTTGTTTCTCCACCATGTTTTACTTTCAAGGCCTAATCTGGTTCCATAAAGCTTGTTGTGGCTAAGCATTTTTTGGTGGACTGGAGTAGTTGGTATATTATAGTTTGACTTCTTTTTCTTCATGATGCAGTAACAAGGAGATAAATAATAACATTAATGAGTGATGCTGCCTTGGTTCTATCCCCTTAAGTTGCTTTTTATTCCTACTCTTTGTTTTCTTCTCCTTTGACTACTATTTGACATTAGTGAATTGAGGAGCCAATAGTGGTCCAAAGGATACCCCTCATCAAACTATTTTAGGAGTCAAAAGTATGACAAAATCATTTGAAATTCCATTTAGTTCTTTATCTTCTGTATACTAGGGAAATATGGTTGTCTGGAAGATTAGTCCTGGTAGTCCCCTTTTCTCTTAATGACATCATCTTCTTTAAAAATGAGAAAGGGAGTTTTTATGATTTGTCTTTAAGCTATCACCCTTGTTTTCAAATACAGATATCCCGTAGTATTTTTCTACAGAAAAGATTAGTTATGCAATTGTACCAGTTTTTGCTTTAGAGTTGGAGGCAAAAGCTAATGTTGGAAAATTGCTCCTTTTTCTTTGGAGGTGCTACTAGCAACAGCTTGACCTCCTGAAAGGTATCAAGGGGTTCTTTTTTTAGAATATCCAGCAGATAATCCTTATTGTGAAGAGGTATAATGATGAGTTGCTCTTCTACAAAGGAAGTAGGCATCTCTTTTTTAAAAAAAATTAAGATTAGATAACATTCAGTACTCATTGGAATACTGAAATAATGAATTGCAGTGCAATTTTACATCTCAGATATTGAATACTTACTGCGAACATTGAGGACAAGTCTTTTTTTGGCCTGCTTTAGTCCTCAGTGAAACATGGATTGCTTGTTTTGGAAAGGTTAATAAATAGATATATGAAGACAGAGGAAAGAATATTGGAAATTTCCCCCTCCCTTCATCTGGCCTCCTGGGGGCCTTGTGATGAGGAACAGCCATAGCCACAGGAGGCACCTGTTTCCTTTTTTCTTACTCAAGTTGTGGCTTCAGAAGGCTCTCCCTGTGATAGCATCAGTGGCAAACAGAATTGTTCTGCTGACTTCAGGAAGAGAAGTAAAAAGTTTAAAATATAAAACATTTTCTCTAAGGTAAAAGTAATCATAATCAACAAGAATATTTCTTTACTCTTACTACCTATACTGGAAAGTCTAGAACTTGGCATATGAACTAATTAAGAGAGAATTGAGAATAGTTATCTTTTATTCCTGATATAGTTGTTTATCAAAAATACCTGAATCCTAAAATATACTGTGGAAATCCTTCAGTATGCATCATTTCATAGATTTGAATGAAGCAGGAGAAACTATGTGCCTTTGAGATGTAACCATGCAACATAGAGCTTATATGACATGGCTGATCTATAGCAAGATATTTAATCCTTTGACTTTCACCTTATAAATTTGCTTCATTCTTTATTAACAATACTATAGTGTTGGTCAAAGCAAACTATGATTAAAAACGTTTTACAGAACTATATCTCTGAGTAGAGAACTCTGTGTTGTATGAACATATAAGTTCATGGGATTTAGAGCTGAAAGGGATTTTAGAGATCATTTAGTCTATTTTCCCTTTTTTTACTGAAGAGGAAATGGAGGCCCAGAAAAGTTAAATGCTTTCCCAGGTCAAGTGAGGAATAAGTGGAAGGGCTGGTATTCAAACCTAGTTAAAACTATGGTTTTTGCCCTTAAGTGTTTTTTACCTTATAGCCAAATATTAAACATTCCAGAAAACTAAGGTTAATCAGTCAATTTAAAGTGTCATCTTAGGGGGATACAATGAAAAAAACGAGGCAGTCCCTACTTTTTGAGTGGACTTAAATTCTTTCTAGAGAAAATACACATTCACACATACTTAAGTGTATAATAGTATGTATCTGTTTATATGTGTGTAAATACATATGCCTATATGTATGAGTACATATATTTATATGTCTGTGCATATATGCTATTATATGAGCAGATATATATATGTGGATACATGCAAATAAGTATAAACATGCATGTTTATACACATGTGTATACTTGAGAAATACAAGGTGATTTAGGGAGGGAAGAAAGTAGTATTTGGAGGTAATCAGTGAAGATTTTAGGTAGAAGGTAGTACTTGAGCTGAGACTTGAAAGAAATAAGGAATTCTTTAGATTGTAAGAAGAGAGAATCTTTCCTAGTATGGAGGCAACAATGCAATGGCACGAAGATGGGACATATCTAGTACTATGGGTTGTGAGGAAATTCAGATTTGTCCCCAAAGCAAAGCCATGTATCTACACAGTTAGTATCAAAAACTAGATTTCCTGCTTCCAGCTTTGAGTTAATTTTATTATACTTTAAAATGATGCTTCTCAAGAACTGATTTTTTTTGTGATAGATTATAGGAGAAGGGACACCTTTCAGAATTAGGACTACCTCAAGGGCCCCCCAACAGTTCTTTCAGCAGAAGGGGCCACTTCTCAGTTATGGTCCCTTTTATAGTGTGGTGTTTATAGTATGGAAATGCATGAAAATGTGATATTCTTATTCTTCAAATCCTTCTTAAGTTGTCAGGATTTACAGTGTAATTGGTACCTCAAAATCTCATATTTAACAAAAACTGTTACTGTTATAATAATGCATAAGTAGTATGTTTTTCTTACAATCATATAGAGTAATAATAATGGCAAAGATTTATAATGCTGCTAAATAGTTATCCTGTATGTTAATATTTTTAAAATTATGGCTATATGGAACACATTATTACTAACTAGAAAGGCAGTATTGAAAAGACTATGAAATTGGAATCAGAGAATTTAGTTTTGAATGCTAGTTCTGCGCTTTACTTGTAACTTTCCATAAGCCGCTTAATCTCTTTGGCCTTGGTTTCCTTTCCTGGAAAGTGAGGGGTTTGTGACTGAATTATCTAAGCCCTTCTAATTCTAAATATATTTAACCCCTTATTGCTAGAAACTTTAATGTTAAAATTGTGAAAGAGAATAATGCATTTTCTTAGTTTCAGTGTAGTACAAATTCAAACAGGTTATGACCTAAAAACATATTTGTAAACTGGTCCTTTGGAATTCACAAGACATTTCCCAATAGAAATGTATGTGGCAAAGTGATTAGATTGCCAGCATGAGTAATTGAGACCTATTCCATCTGAAAAGTCTTAGGGGGCAGCTGGGTGGCTCAGTGGATTGAGAGCAAGGCCTAGAGATGGGAGGTCCTAGGTTCAAATCTGGCCTGGACACTTCTCAATGTGACTGTGGACAAGGCACTTAACCCCCATTGCCTAGCCCTGACCACTCTTCTGCCTTAGAACAAATATACAGTATTGATTCTAAGACAGAAGGTAAGGATTCTTTTAAAAAGTCCCAGAGGGGGCAGCTGGGTAGCTCAGTGGAGAGAGAGTCAGGCCTAGAGATAGGAGGTCCTAGGTTCAAACCCGGCCTCAGCCACTTCCCAGCTGTGTGACCCTGGGCAAGTCACTTGACCCCCATTGCCCACCCTTACCAATCTTCCACCTATGAGACAATACACCGAAGTACAAGGGTTTAAAAAAAAAAGTCCCAGAACTTTTCATGGAAAAAATGTAGAAAACTATTGCCATAATATTATTAAATGAAATGTGGTTTTTAAAAAAATTCAGTATCTCACTGATCCAGAGGTGACTTATCTAGGAATTACAACTGTTCAGAGTATAGCTTCCAACCTGCAAAGTAAGCAAAGAAACTGTTGAGCAACCAAAACAGTTAACACTTAAACAGCTGACTTTGTGGGAGGGATTTCAAAATTCAGTATTTTTTTTTTACAAGAGATTGGATGACATCAGTGTCTTATTCAAACAAAATGATTCTTTTCACTATTTAATGAAGTTGAGAATTTGGGGGAAGGGATCTCTAAATGTCTTCTGTACTTCTATTATATTCCTTAGACTCTCATATAGAGCCTGTCTACTTTTATTTTAGACACAATTCCAGCTGCCTGATTTTCTTGTTCAAAGAATGTCAGGAGCACCATTGGAGTGAGGGAGATGAGATAAACTAGGTATAGGTACATTGACAACAATGAAAAGTCATGATGAGGAAGATAGGAAAACTATGAAAAACAGACCCTAACTGAAAGCCTTCAAGCCTGAGTTCTTACAGCAGAATGATCAGTTCTGAACATCTAGGAAGGTGTTATTGATAGTTATCAAGAGCAGGTTAAATCACTTTCATTATTAACTGATTAAGGTAATAGGAAAACTTGAAATTTATTTTAGATATTCTAGACTTTCATCAAATGACTGAAATAAAATTTTAGTACTTAAAAGATTATGCATCAGTTACCTAGAATATTATGATACTGTATAAGTGAGATATATAGTATCTTGTATACTAATTCTTGAGGAAAACTGAATTTAATTAGAAGAGGATTGAATAGGTAGTGGCTTTTGGAAATGAACTGTATTTCTATACACTTTCAAGGGATTTCTAAACTAATGGAAGTGTTTCATTGTTATGTCTAGTTCATTGGAAAACTTGTAGCTTTCCTTTTCCTTGATGTAAATATTGCATTAAAACTTCTATTTAGCAAATTGGATGTCCTATAGTATCTTAAACACAGTGTGTCTAAAATGGAACTCATCTTTTCCTCTAAACTCTCCCTCTACCTTCTCTATTACTGGAGAGGAAACCACTGCATTCTTAGTTCATCAGGCTCCTAACCAGGAGTCATCCTAGATTCCTCACTGTCTCATACCCCCTATATCCAACCTTTTGCCAAGCCCTGTTGATTTCGATTTTGTAACACCTCTTGAATATACCCTCTTATTTCTTCTGATGCTGCCACCACTCTAGTGCCAGACCCTCATCACCTCATATCAAGATCATTACGTAGTTTGCTGGTAAGGCTGCCTACCTCGTGTTTCTCCCCACTCTGATCCATTCGCCATTTAGCCACTAAAAGTGATTCTCCTAAAGCACAGGCTGATCATGTCACCCATCTACTCAATAAGTTCTACTGGCTTTTTCTTTAATCTTCCAGGATTAAATACAAATTTCTCTGTTTAGCATTCAAAGCCCATCATAATCTACCCCTCTCCTAACTTTCTAGTCTTCTTTCAGTTCACTGACCACATGTACTCCGATGCAATTACACTGACCTTCTGGCCATTTCCCAAACAAAATACTCCATCTCTTGGCTTAGTATTTTCTCTGGATGTCCCCCATGCCTACAATCCTTGCCTACCTCCGTTCTGACTCCTGATCACTCTGGCTTTCTTTTAAGCCCCATCTCTAGTTCCACTTTTTACAGGAAGCCTTCCCCAACCCCTCTATCTCAGTGTTTTCCCTCTGTTAATTATTTCTCCTGAAAATGGTTTGTTTATATATGTTTCCATGCTGAGTATAAGTTCCTTGAGGGTAGGGATGATCTTTGGCCTCATATTCCCAGTGTTGCACATAGTGGAGGCTTAATAAATGTTTGTTAATGAATTAATAGTACCTGGGCAAGAACTGAGCAGAAGGATGTTAAAGGATGGAAATGTACTTGTGTATATTAGTAAAAGAGGGGGTTTGGAAGCTTGTGATCCCAGTTGGAAGTTTTGTCCCACTCTGACTCTGCCAGCCACTAGATGGAGCCATTGACCCGGGACGGCTTAGTTGCTACCTGTGGGTGTGAAGGAAGAGGAACCATGCAGAGCAGCCTCTGGTAGTAAGTTGGGGGAGGGGGGACTTCCAAATTCAGTGCTCTTGTATTTTACCAGAGATTGGATGACATCGGTTTATTATTCAGATCAAATGATTCTTTTTACTTTTTAAAAAAGTTGAGAATGTTTTAGGGGATGACTAAATGTCTTTTGTACTTCATAGCCCTTCCTGCTCTGGAGTTTTGGGCTGGAATGAGTTCTAGGCACAAATATAATCAGATTGCTGGTATTTATGGCCAGCTGAAAGTGTTTGATGAGGGGAAAAAATTGGAGGGTTTTAGTGATTAGCTATCTCAATATGAGTTAACAGTGATTCGGCAGCCAAAAAAGGCCATTGTGGCCTTTTAAGTAGTTTCAATATATCTAGAATGAGAAAAGGAATAGCCTTACTATATTATTATGCCTCAGGTGGACCACATATACATAATTGTTTTCAGTTCTAGGTGCCACATTTTAGGGAGAATATTTATAAACTAGAGGATATCTAAAAGTGAAAAAATTGGACACCATAATTCTATGAAGATAGCTGAAGAAAATGGCAGTTTTTAACCTTGTGAAGAAAAAGTGGTAATAGAAGCTGGGCAATAGCTGTTTTCAAGTGTTTGAAAGTTTATGTAGGATAGAAGTATCAAATAAGCCTGAAACACTCGCAGAACATTAACATTATATGTAGTTTTCTAAGTCAATCTGCTTCTGGTTGGGATCTTTATACAAACATCCTTATGGAGGACTTCAGTGACTCTTTTTCTATTTGAGTTTGATACCAATGATGTAGAACACTGGTTAATTTGTACTACTTAGTCCTGAGAGCAGAAATAGAAGTAATGGGTAGAAGTTACAGAGGCAGATTTTTTTCTCAGTATAATGAAAAACATACATTTTATATCTGCTTAAAAATACATTGGGCTTTTGTTGAGGTCCCAGGTTGCCCATCTCTTGGATGCAACTTCAAGCAACTTTTTAGGAATGTGTTAGAGAGGATTCTTGTTCAGCTATAGGTTGAACTAGATGACTGCTTAAAGTCCCTTCTAGCTCTGATTCAGTTAAACATTAAATATCTACTATGTGCAAGACCCTGTGCCAAGTATACAAAGAAAAAAACCTCAAACTGTCTATTCTTTTTTTTTTTTTAAACCCTTAACTTCTGTGTATTGGCTCCTAGGTGGAAGAGTGGTAAGGGTGGACAATGGGGGTCAAGTGACTTGCCCAGGGTCAAACAGCTGGGAAGTGTCTGAGGCCAAATTTGAACCTAGGACCTCACATCTCTAGGCCTGATTCTCAATCCACTGAGCTACCCAGCTGCCCCCTAAACTGTCTATTCTAAAGGAACTTATGGTCTATTGGAGAAATAAAAGATATAAACAAATAAATATAGCACAAGCAAATTTGAAGGAGAGCATTAATAATTAGGGGGATGAGGGAAGCTGTGGAGAAGTGACTCCATAAAGAGGGCAAATAAATTTGGAGTTAGGAAAACCTGGATTCCTCACTTCTAATGCTGACTAACCTATATGACTGTGGCAAGTAACCTTTCTGAGTCTCAGCTTCCAGGTCTGTGTAATGGAGTAATAGTTGTAGTATCTGCTTTATAAGGTTATGATATTCAAATAAGATTATGTAAGTAAAGCACTTGGCAAACTAAAGTGCTAGATAAATGGATTCTGAGATTTGGAGATGAAGCAGTATATTATGGGTAGAGAATGGATTAGAAAAGGGAGAAAGAGATTGATGGTAAAGAGACCAATTAGGGAAACTATTGTAATAATTACAGTGATGACGGCCTGAGCTTGGGTGGTTGTGGTATGAGTGGAGAAAAAAGGAAATGGATTCAGGAATTGAAAATAGAATTTGGGAGAAGAAATAAGTATATGCAAATAGAATTTATAGTAGTCCCTTAAAGATTTGGCAACTAACTGGATGTGGGGGAGGGTGGTAGACAGTAGTGAAGAATCAAGGGTGACACTAAAGTTGTGAACCTGAGTGAATAGAAGGTTATACTTCCCTACTGAGAAATAGGGGTTAGGAGAGGTAGTTTTGGGAGTTAATATAATAAATTCTAATTTTATGTGTTGAGTAAAGGTTGCCTTACAATTATTTAATGATATGGGACGAGCTCAAAGAGAGACTAAGCCTGGATTTATATATAGTTTTAGGAGTCATTGGTGTAGAGATTAATTAAACTCATGGTGGTCAAAAGAGTATAGCCATAGAAGGACACTCAGTGCAGAACCTTGTCATACACTCATATTTATAGGGTGGAACATTGATAGAATAAGTATCATTGTCAGTAGTTGTCATATGCAATAGATAGAGTCAAGAAGGTTAAGGATTGAAAAAAGAACATCAGCTCTGACAATTAAGAGGCATTTGGTAACTTAGAATAGTTTTAGTTGAGTGCTACAGCAGGCTAAGGGTTGAGAAGTGCCTGAAAGAGAGGAAATGGAGGTAATGAGTGAAGATAGCTTTTTTCCAGAAATTTGACTGTAGGGGAGGTAAGCTGTAGGAGGATAATTGAAAGGCCTGGTAAGGTCAAAATAATTTTTTTTTTTTTTAAGGATCAATGAGACATAACCTTGTGGGCAAGAGATCCTGTTGCACTTTTTTCTTTATATTCCAGCACTTAGCCTAATGCTTGGCAGACAGATATTTACTCAAAGCTGGTTCAATTAAAGTAGTTTGTAGGAGGCTGGGAGCCATTAGATTAGAGAAGGGGGATGATGAGAGTGGAGTTGGGAACCTGCTGGAGGAAATGGATGGTATAGCATCAAGGGGGAGGGAACTTAGATGAAGGTGATGAGTCCTCAGGTATCAATATAATAAAACACCTCACAAACATTTATTTTATATAATATAGTTGAATTATAGCTAAATTTTTTGGGGGCATTAACCACTGCTTTACAAGTAAATGAAGTTTTTACTTAAAATGGTTTTGTGGAAGCTTTGTTCATTGGATCCATTTTATAACATTGCTTCCCTATTCATCAGGACATGGTATAATGTGTGCTTAATACAGGTAGGCTAACTAAGTGCATGTTGAGTAGTGTACACATCTGTTTCCTTTGATGTTTAACTATTCTTGAATTTAAGACACTTGAGGCAAAACTTATTTGTAAAAATGAGTAGTGGATATTTTGATAAATATAGAAACTTTATTTCTTGGCATTACTAGGAGGTATAATATCTACTAGATAGGTATAATATGTATATTTTGGTGTTCATACCTTCAAACTTTCAGTGTCCTAAATTTTCAAGTACAATAATGCATTTATTATAGTAGTTCAAAGTTCACAAAGAGCATTTGATTCATTATTATGAGTCAAGCCTGACAAGAATTCTGTGAGGTAGGTGTTATTATAATATTATCCCCATTTTGTTGATAAAGAAAATTATTTACTAGACCATTTCAAATTGATTTTATTAAAATTTAGGTAGGGTTAACAGTATTAAATAAATAGGATGTATTTGTTTTCAAAATGCCATAATAATTGACAATAAACAGTATGTGCAGAAAATTATTTGTAAATGAGAGAAGTACCCAGGAAAATATTCAGCTAAAATTGCTTTTGATAATTGAAGTAAAGACAAAGACTGAGGATATTGATATTATAAAGTTTTTTTGAGAGAAAAGCAATTTTGAGGGACATTCAAAATATTTGAAAGATAACTGGTTAGAAAATATCAGTCATTCAGTTACACATTGTCTATTCTAAGGTTTTCTTTGTGCTTTTTGACATTTCATTTTAAGTACGTAAGCAACTGCTTTAAAGATACCCATCAACTTTGTATTAGTAGATGTCAGCAAGAGAATTCTCTAAGTAGAGCTTGACAGTTGTAGAAGTAAAGAATTGATGAGATTTGTTTCATACATTATAATCCAAAGATCTGGATTCAGATTGAATCAGAGAGAATGAATCAGATTCTTTAACATTTATTTCAAGAATCTTGGCCATTCATTTTTGGAAACAACCTCATAGTGATAAAAAAAATGTATATGCAGATTATATAGTATAACCATTATATAAAATTATTCCTGCATCCACAATGGGAGTAATAGTATAGATGGCACAGAAAAAAAGGCATAATTTAAAAAAAAATTTTGTTTTTTAAACCCTTACCTTCCATCTTGGAGTCAATACTGTGTATTGGCTCCCAGGCAGAAGAGTGGTTAAAGGTAGGCAATGGGGGTCAAATGACTTGCCCAGGGTCACACAGCTGGGAAGTGTCTGAGGCTATATTTGAACCTAGGACCTCTTGTCTCTGGACCTGGTTCTCAATCCACTGAGCTACCCCCTCCTTTTTTTTTTTTTTTTTTTTTTTTTTTTTTAAATTAAACCCTTACCTTCAACTTGCCTGAGGTCACGCACAGGTAAGATCTGAACCTAGATCCTCCAGGTTGGCTCTCCATCCATTGTGCGACCTAGCTGCCTGGCTCTCAATCCACTTTCAATCCAGCTGCCCTCTATAATTTTTTTTAACTCAAATTAAGAAGCTATAGAATTTTGGAATGATGGAATTTTAGTTCAAAGCACTTTTTCTCTGCTCAATGCCATTTATTGACTTTTGTTAATCATATCTAGGCCTTAACTGGAAAGTTAAGACATGTTGCCTCAAAAAATACAGATTGTAAGGACTTTTATTGAGCTAAGGTGATGAAAATCTATAATATAATCAATAAAGTGTTAGTTACAGCAAAATAATATTTGAGTTCTAGTTTTTTTTGTGCATACTGTCCATGTGAATAAGTGAAACTAGAGAAGAAAAAAATATTTTCGTGCCCAAACAGCTATTCTTATTTAACATAACTTGTTTAAATAATAATATACTACTAAGGCATACGAAACCTTTGTAGATCAAACTGAAAGGACAAAAAAATAGGCATGAAATTGAACAAATTTGTCAGTATTCTTTGGCAATCTTTACTCATCTGGGAGGACAACATAACCACCTCATTTGAACACTTAATACCTCAATACCTAATGAATGTAGAAATGATACTTAAGAAATTAAATGGAGAAGAGCAGCTCAACTTGACATACGTAGGCAGAAGAAACCTGTGTTACAGATAATGTTTTTAAGGGCACTAAGTGATTGATTTTTAAGTTTCAAAAGAGGAAAATTCCTAAAGAATGAAAAGAATCACAGATGGAATTATCTTCCCCTTCTCCCACAAAAGTAATAAGATGCCTTTGCAGCAGTTGACACTGTGGATCATCCTTTTTATAGATGCATTCTCCCTTCTGAGTTTTTTTTCTTCTTCTTTTTTTTTTTTTTTTTTTTTAACCCTTGTACTTCGGTGTATTGTCTCATAGGTGGAAGATTGGTAAGGGTGGGCAATGGGGGTCAAGTGACTTGCCCAGGGTCACACAGCTGGGAAGTGGCTGAGGCCGGGTTTGAACCTAGGACCTCCTGTCTCTAGGCCTGACTCTCACTCCACTGAGCTACCCAGCTGCCCCTCCCTTCTGAGTTTTTGTGACATTGCTCTTTCCTGGTTCTCTTATCATTTCTTCTTAGTCTCCTTTTCTGATTCTTTGTTCATGTCTTTCCTACTAATTTTGGATGTCCCCCAAGAGCTATCCTAGGCCACCTTGTTTTTTTAATAGTCTCCCATGGGGATCTCTTCTAACTCCCACAAGTTCTTTACCAGCTTGATAAATTGATGATTCCCATATTTATATATTTAGCCTTAGTCTAACTCCTGAGCATTTGGCCCAAAGGCATTTCAAACTCAACATATCCAAAGCAGAATCTTTTTCCTTTCCTTAATTTTAATTTCAGTCTAAATTTAACAGACACCAAGTAAAATGATCATTGTCATATGCATAGTAGATGAAAAAAGGATTTATATTTGATCAGAAATTATGTCTAGGTTGCTTTGTTTTCTAAGTAGAACATTGAGTATATAACTTTCAAAGATGTTTTGGTTGTTTCTGATTCCATTTAGCCTTTTATTTGTTCTCACATTTGCATTGAAAGTGTTTAAATGACTGTGACCCTCATTTTTTTCTTTTGACACCATCCCTGTCCCTCCACTGCCTCCCTCCACTGTATCTTCTCCTTTCATTAAAAAAGAAAGAACAAAAATTATTGACACATATATGAGTTTCTAAACCTTTATCAGAGAAATTTGCTACAAGGCATAGGTGTGAATTGACTATGATGGGATGATGTAAAAAAAAATTAAGGTGTGAGAGTGATTTACTGAGAAAAGGGAGAAAGGAGAAAGTAGGATGGGATAAATTATTTTACATAAAAGAGGCATGAAAAAGCTTTTGTGGTAGAGAAGATGAGGGGACAGGAGTGGCAGGCAACACCTAAATCTTGCTCTCATTAGAATTTGCTCATGAAGAAATTAACATAATAATCTACCTTAATTTGCAGGGAATTAGGAAGGGAGGAGAATAATAGAAGAGAAAGGGACTAATAAAAGGGAAGGCAGAGATTGGGATTGGGGGTGATCTGAAGCAAAATGCTTTTGAGGAGGAGGGAAAGGGTGAAAGGATACAGAAAGGATGATAAATAGTGTGAAAAAGTAGGATGGAGAAAATACAGATTATAGATCTATCTACATCAGTGGTTCACAAATTTTTTTGACCTACCGCCCCCTTTCCAGAAAAAATATTACTTAGCGCCCCCTGGAAATTGTGAAACTATTTATTGAACTCAGAATAGAATGTAATACAAAAAAAGTATGGCCATTACCGCTTCCCTGGATCGCTTCAGCATCCACTAGGGGGTGGTGGCGCCCACTTTGGGAATCACTGCTCTACATCATGGGAATTAGGGGTGCAATACCCCCAAGATCTCGAAAATCCATGTGAAATTTTTGGCCCTCCCTTTGTTCGAGAAGAAAGCGGAATTTTTTCTTTTTGTTTTAGGATATATTTATAACACTTTATTGTAAGTTTTGGGTTAAGTATACATTTATGAGTTTCTAAACTTTTTCTGTGTCATTATTGGCCTTAAATGTGTCATCTGTAGCCTCTGCAAAATTTCCCCCAAATTTCCATTTAATTTCTTATGCCAACCTGTCATATATTGAAACCCTAATAGGGACTGTCAAAATGTGGAAGGGATATCTATCATAACTGTGAATGTGAATGGGATGAACTCACTCATACAAAGGAAGTAGATAGTGAGTGGATTAAAAACTAGAATCCTACAATATGTTGTTTATAAGAAACACAGTTCAAACAAATTTTGTATACAGAGTAAAGGAAAGGGACTGGAACAGAATATATTATTCTTTAGCTGAAATAAAAAAAACAGGGATAATAATCGTGATCTCAAAACAAAAGCAAAAATTGATCTTTAATTAGATATATTAAAAGATAAGTAGAGAAACTACATTTTGCTACAAGGTACCATAGACAATTATGTTAATGCTAATGAAAAATTTAGATAAACACCAAATAGTATGGCATCTAAATTACATTAAATTAAAAACATTTTGTAACAAACAAAACTATTGCAGCCAAGATTAGAATGAAAGCAGAAAACAGTAATTTTTACAGCAAATTTCTCTCATAAAAGGCCTTATTTACTGAGGCAAATTTGTAAGAATACAAGTCATTGCCCAATTGATAAATGGTCAAAGGATATGAACAGGCAGTCTACAGGTGAAAAATCAATGCTATCTATAGTCATAAAAATGCTCTTTATCACTTTTGATTAGATGAATGCATATTAAACAACTCTGAATTTACCACCTCACCTATCAGATTGCTTAAAATGACTCAAAAGAAAATATGTTGGAGGGGATTTGGGAAAATGGGGACACTAATGCATTGTTGGTGGAGTTGAGAAGTGATTCAATTATTCTGGAAAGCAATTTGGAATTGTGCCCAAAGAGCAATAAAACTGTATATTCTTTGACCTAGAAATACCACTATTAGGTCTATATCCCAAGGAGATTTTATTATTTTTTTCTTAAAATGTTATTTTTTTAAAAAATTTTTCCATGGTTCCATGATTCATGTTCTTACTCTCCCCTACACACACACACACACACACACACACACACACACACACACACACACACACACCCAGCCGATGCACATTTCCACTGGTTTTTACATGTGTCATTGATCTATTTCCATATTATTGATAGTTGCATTGGGGTGGTCGTTTAGAGTCTACATCTCAAATCATGTCCACATCAACCCATGTGTTCAAGTAGTTGTTTTTCTTATGTATTTCCACTCCTATAGTTTTTGGATAGTGTTCTTTTCCATAAGTCTCTCAGAATTGTCCTGGGTTATTGCATTGCTGCTAGTACAGAAGTCCATTACTTTCAATTTTATCACAGTGTATCAGTCTCTGTGTACAATGTTCTTCTGATTCTGCTCCTTTCACTCTGCATCAATTTCTGGAGGTCATTCCAGTTCACATGGAATTCCTCCAATTTATTATTCCTTTGAGCACAATAGTATTTCATCACAAGCATATACCACAATTTGTTCAGCCATTCCCCAATCGAAGGGCATACCCTCGTTTTCCAGTTTTTTGCCACCACAAAGAGCTTGGCTATAAATATTTTTGTACAAGTCTTTTTCCCTATGATCTCCCAAAGAGATTTTAAAAAAAAAGGAAAAGGACCCATATGTACAGAATTATTTATAGCAGGTCTTTTTGTGGTGGCAAAGAATTGGAAAGTGAGAGGATGCCCATCAGTTGCAAAATGGCTGAACAAATTGTTATATATGATTGTGATGTAATACTATTGCGCTATAAGAAATGATGAGCAAGATGCTTTCAAAAATACCTGGAAAGATCTATATGAACTGACACAACCTCGTTAGAGATCTTTTTAAATTATTGTTTTAGCCTTTTGAACTATATTTTACTTGATATTTTTGTGTCAATGATCATTAGAGATATTAGCTTGTAGTTTTCTTTGTTTTGTTTTTTCCTCATTTAAATTTTAAGACCATATTTGCATTATAAAAAGTTTGGGAAAATCTCTCCATTTCCTTTTTTTACAAATATTCAAATTATTTGTTCATTGAATACTTAATAGAATTCACTTGCAAAACCTAGCGGGCCCAGAAATTTTGTTCTTTTGTTTTTTTTCCCCCATTGAAAATTCATTTGTAACATATTTGATTTTCTAATAATTAGGTTATTTTTATTTACATAATTTGGTTTCCCCTTTTTTGAAACCAGTTTTGATGAGCTAACTGATTATCCATTATCCATCATTATTTTTTTTAAAAAAAGGATTTCTAGTTTGATTAATCGGTTCAATGATTTTTTGCTTTCAAGTTTTTAAATCTTTTAGATTTTCAAAATTTCTGTTTTGGTGCTTAGTATATTTTTGTGTGTGTGTGTTTGTATTTTCTAATTTTGTTGTTTGTTGTTTTTTTTTAGTTCTATACCCCATTTATTGATTTGTACTTTCTCTATTTTGTAGGTGCTGGTGGCTAAAGATGTAAAATATCCTGTATGGGCTACTTCAGCTGCATTTGAAATGTTTTTATTTATTACCTTATTGTAATTTTCTTTGGTTAAGTTTTTTGGGTTTTTTTTCCTTTGACTCTTTAATTTCTTTTATTCCTTAGTATGAAAGTATGTAGTCTTAAATTAATTTTTAATTCTTTCTTAAAAGACTCTTTATTAATAGAATATTGCATTGTGGTCAGTTAAAAAGCTTACTATTTCTTCTTTTCTCCATTTGTTTATTATTAATTATTTATTATTCATTTCTAGTATATGGTCTATTTTTGTAAAGATGTCATACGTAGCTAGGAAATATGTAAACATTTATAGCTAGGCCATGTTCATTTATTTCTTGTAAAGACATTCTCCAATAGTCAGAGATAGCTAGCTTTCTAAAGTCCTGTTCAGGTTCTTAACTTCTTTCTTATTTATCTTTTTGTTAGTTTTGATTAGATTTGAAAAGAGTGAATTGAAAGTCACTTTTATAGTTTTTCTATCCTCTAAATTGCTTAACTTCTTCTTTAAGTATTTATATAAAAGTCAATGCATAGATGCTAAAGGCAATGTAATTTACATGTTTTATTTCTTTATTGTATCTTTTTTTTAATGTTGTCCTCTCTGAAATCACAATTGCTACTCTTTTATGAGTTCTTGAGCATAATAGATTTTGCTCCTTCCCTCTCACCTGCTCCACTTGGATGAGTAGTGTACTTGAAAAGGAGAAAGTACCTGAAAACTGCCCTTTCATATCCTTTGACCTATTTATCTGATGTGGGATTGGCTCTTGTTTTTATATATTTGTGTCAGTTCCCCATTATTGGATATATAGACCTATATCACAGAAACTTACTGGGAAGATTTTTTTTTAGTTAATTATTTCTCTTCCAATTCAAATTGCATTGTCTGTAATTATAATAGTCCATTTAATCTGTGATCCTTTATGCATTCCTTCTTTGGTCAGGAATTTTTCCTATATTCCTAGTTATAAAAACTATCTTTCCTACTCTTAATTTGTTCATGATATTACATTTATAGCTAGGCCATATTAATTAATTTATTTGTTCTTGTAAAGACATTCTCCAATAGTTCTTCCTCTGGAGGTAGATAGCATTCTTTGATATACGTACCTCAGAATTGTCCTGGATCATTAATAAGTATTTCACAGATGATCATTCCACAATATTGCTGTTACTGTGTGCAGTGTTCTCCTGGTTGTGCTTATTTCACTTTGCATCAGTTAATGAAGGTCCTTCCAGCTCTTTCTGAAATTATCCCGTTCATCATTTTTTATAGCACAATAATATTCCATCACCATCATCTATCACAGTTTATCAGCCATTCCCCGGTCAATGGACATCTCCTCAATTTCCAATTCTTTGCCACCACAAAAAGAGCTGCTATAACTATTTTTGTACAAGTAGGCCCTTTCCCCTTTTTTTATGATCTCTTTGGGATACAGACCTAGTAATAGTGTTACTGGATCAAAAGATATGCAGTTTTATAGCCTTTTGGGCATAGTTCCAAGTTGCCCTCCAGAATGGTTGTATGAATTCACAACTCCACTAACAATCTAGGCCATGTTTGCATTTAGAATTTACTGTGATGTACTATATGTTCATCTGTACCTAATTTATGCTAGACAACTCTCTAGCTTTTTGTAGTTTTTATAAAATAAGAAATAGATTTTTCCAGTTTTTGGCTTTCTTGGAAGTATTTATGTCCTTTCGCTTCTTAATTTTATATACCTAATCTATTTCACTAACAAAAATTTAATACATGCCAAATATTTTGGGTAAGGATTGCTTTGTAGTATAATTTGATTTTGGTCCTAATAGGTTCCCTTCTTTCACCCTTTTTTCATTCTTTAACCTTTTTGACTTAGTTATGTTCATATAATTCTTTGTGCATCTGCCTAAGTGAACTCCTAAGTACTTTAAATACTGTAGTTATTTTGAAAGAAATTTTATTTTCTGTCTCTTCCTACTGGGTTTTGTTGGTAATATATGGAAATAGTGAAGATTTTTCTGTGTTTATATCCTATTCTATTGAAGTTACTGTTTCAGTTAATTTTAGTTGACTGTCTAGAGTTCTCCAAACCATTGTGCCTTTTGGAGAAAGTGATCATTTTATTTTCTCTTTGCGTTTGCTTATTCCCCCTGTTTTTTGTCTTATTAATTGTTATTGCTAGCATTTCTAGAACTATGTCAAATAATAGTGGTGACAGTGAACATTCTTACTTTATCCCTGATGTTACTGGAAAGGCCTATAGTATTTCTCTTATTACTGGTAATACTAGCTCTTTAGTTTATGTTCTTTACCATGTTAAGGAGCAGTTAATTTATTCCTTTTATTTCAATATTTCTAATATCAGAGGGTGTTGAATTTCATCAAATGCTTTTTCTACATCATCATGTGATTTATTATTTTCATTATTAATATAAGAGAGGCAGTGTAGCTTAGTAGCTCAAAGAGCCAGCCTCGTAGTCAAGAAAGTGTGGGTTCAAGCCCTACACTTAGGCATATCACTTACTCCCTTAGTCTTGTGGGCAGCTCTCTAAGACTTTACTGCACAAAGAGGTTCCACTCCTTAGAGTTGCCTGAATCCTTTTTAATAGGTAGAAAATTCTTTGTTAATATTTTATTCAGTATTTTTGCATTGTATTGGTCTATAGAGTTTTAAAATCTACTAGTTTCTCTTTTTAAAATTCTCCATTTATGATCCACCTTCAGTAGATGACATTTATTTTGCATGTATCTATTTTCTCCCCAACCCTTATACCTTATGCTTCTACTCATTATTCCCTCAGGTTCTCTTCAATTTAGTGACACTGGCCTCCTTGTTTTTCCTCAGACAAGACCCTCTACAATCCATTATGCCTGGAATGCTTTCCCTCCTCATCTCTTTCCCTCCTTACTTCTCTGATTCCTTATAAATCTCAGCTAAAATCTCACTTTCTGTAAGAAGTCTTTCCCAATCCCCCTTAAATTCTAGTGCTTTCTGTTTCTTCATTATTTCAAATTTATCCTGTATGTAGCTCATTTGTACATGGTTGTTTATTATCTCCCTTATTAGACTATAAGCTTTCTAATAGCAGGTACTATCTTTTACCTTTCTTTATATCCTGAGCACTTAACACAGTGACCTTAGGTATGTATCATGTAGTATGATGCTTAATAAAATATTTATTATTAACTCTCCCTTTTGTCCCTTTCCTCCCATGTTCACCTAAAGAGTGAAGTTTGTGAACTGCCCTATCCTTTTTTTCCTTGTTTATATACTGTTTTATGTACCCCATTTATTCAAAATAGTAAATTAGTTCATCATCTTCCTTATTTCTTCATTAGTGTATTCCTCTTTCTCTTTATTCTCTTGAAAGAAATAAAACAAAAGTGCACCCAACAAAAAGTGCATCCAGGCCCAGTGTTTGTTTTACCTAAATCTCTTTGTGAGCTCTGAAGACAGTAGAATTCTGATGGAATATTTTTCACTTCTTTGGCTTTTAGATTGTAAGCATTTCATCATAATTTAATCCTTTTCATTTGCTAATTTTATTTACCTTTCTATATTTCTTTTGAATCCTACATTTGCACTTCATAGTTTTTACTGTTATAGAATTTTCCTTTAGTGCTTAAGTCCTTTCTATTTTTACTTGGCCTTCTGGTTCTAATAGATCTGGGCCAGTTTTATTTTTTCATATTTTTTTGAAATACTGTGTTCAAGCATTTTTTGGTTTACCCTACTTTTTAGGGAACCTGATGATTCTTAAATTATTTCTCATTGACTTGTTTTCCAGATCAGTCATTTTTCAGAATAGATATGTATATTTTCTCCTTTTTCAGTATTTTGACTGTCATTTTTACTTCTTCTGTTTCATGTTATCATTGAGTTCTGAATGCTTCAGTATGTTTTCAGAGAGGTCCAGTACTTAGAAAAGGTTTTCTTTCTCTCTTCTGTTCAATCTATTCACTTTTTAACTTTTTCCTCCAAAACTCACATTTTATTTCTAATTTAATTTTTTTTTATCTCTTGCCCTTATTCCTTTGTGATTAAGCTATATTTTTTTCCCTCTCCAAAGCTTTACTTGTAGATTTTATGGGGTTACTTTCTTCTTCTGGGTTTACCTCTTAGGCTTCTCTTCTTAACCCATCATAATAAAGTGCATTTTGTGTTTTCTTTTCTTTATTTATATTTTCAGGCATTATTTTTGGTCCAGGTTTCGTTTGGGTCAGTTCTTTCTACACATTTGGTTGGATTGGATAGGTCTTGTTTTGTCCTGTCCTCTTTATAGATTGCAAATCAGATCATATGGCTGGTAATTGGCTCCACTCTCTGCCTTACTCCTTGGCTTCTTAAGTCTCCAGGTGTTCCATTGTCTGGCTTCATCTAGACTCTATTCTTCATTACATGATCCTTTACCAGACATTGGTTTCATCCCCAGCTGTGACTTGGTAGGTCTCAGTAGAATATTGGGTATCATATTGGTCTCAGGACTCCTGCATAGCCACCTTGGAGCTAGTACCCAGCTCTGCTGAAGTGGAGCCATCTCTTTCTGTAGCTCCCAAAAACCAAGTGTCCTGTCTCATTTTATTGTGACATTTGGGAGATAACTTTGTCCCATGCTACTTGTTTTGATAGTTTAGGGTTAGAATTAAGCTTCTGGCCCCAATTATTGGAGCTTTGCTTTCACTGCCCCCTTGTGTGCATTGACTTGGGCCTCTATTTGCCCAGGCAGGGTCTCAGAGTCTGGATGCTGGCTTGTCCTCAAGTTCAGAACCTGGCACAGCAGATGTGAGGAGTTTGTGGCTTGAATCCTGGCTTGTTCCTCACTCCTTGTTGTAGCCTCCTGCTGTGTGTGCTCCCCTCTCACCCCAGTGCCCCAGATATTCTCTGCTTACCTTTTGGGTTTTTCTCTTCTTGAAAGTTGTTTCACTCTGTCTTTAATCATTTTCATGCATCTTCATCTGCCTTGCACTGTTCCCTAAGGACTGCTGGGTAGTACTACACTTTAAGGACCCTGGACTTTATCATCTATCCTACTGTTGAACCCTAAGGATCTTTTGCAACTGCACCCTCTTATATAGGTTGTCTCATTTAGAATGGGAGCTCCTTGTAAGCAGGTACTGTTTTACTTTTTGGCTTTTATCCCTGGCAGCTAGGACTATGTTTCACATCTAATATTTATTAAGCACCTATGAGCCAGTCACTATACTGAATCCTGGAGATACAAATAAAATAAATTATCCCAATTCACAAGGATCAAACAGCAGAGAGAAGTGCATATAAAAACACATGCAGCTTAAATATAAACTTAAGAAATGCAAATAAAAGTAGTTAAACAGTAAGGTAATGTGAGAGGAAAGGAGGAAACTAGCAATTGAGAGATGGAGTCAGATAAATCTTCATGTAGAAGATGATGCTTGAGTTAGATTTTGAAGGAAAAGAAGGGTTCTTTTAGGCAAAGTTTAGAGGGAAGGATACACCAAGTAAGGAGAAAGGCCAGTGCAAAAGTCAAGAAACGAGGAGTGTGAATCCAAAAGAGAAGGCCAATCTTATTAGATTGCAGCATGTTATTTGATGCTGGAATGATTTGTTGAGGCCAGAGTGTTTAGAGCTTTAAAAGCTAAATGGGGGGCAGCTGGGTAGCTCAGTAGATTGAGAGCCAGGTCTAGAGACAGGAGGTCCTGGGTTCAAATCTGGTCTCAGACACTTCCCAGCTATGTGACCATGGGCAAGCCACTTGACCCCCATTGCCTAGCCCTTAACACTCTTTTGCCTTGAAGCCAATATTGACTCCAAGACAGAAGGTAAGGGTTAAAAAAAAAAAAAAGCTAAACAGGAATAGGAAACTACTGAACTGTTTGAATGTAGTGACAGGGGCAGATCTGAGCTTAAGGAAAATCATTTGAGCAACAGTATGTCAGCTGATTGTTATCCTCACTTGAAGAGGACCAGAATGAGCTGTGTGTTGAAGCTTCAGGAAGATGCATTAATTAAAAGGTTATTGCAGTCATCTAATTAAGAATAATTATAGCCTGAACTAAGGTAGTAGTTATGTTAGTTCAAAGTAAACGAAATGCTATATACATAGTAAGAAAAATAGCAGTAAAAAATTTTCCATATAAATCTGGGGCACATTATCAGCGGAAAGACTAGACATATATACACAGAAATAATATACTCAGGCATATTAGATAAATGGAATAATTCATACCTCTGATGGAGCAGGGATGCTAATGTCTTCTGTTGATGCTGTCATGTCACTCCCAACTGGCCTACTTCATGATGGTCTCAAATGGGATATGGTTTTAGTCAACTATGTGATCTCCACAGGACACATAATAACTTGACTATAATAATAGGTAGTATTTATAAAGAGTGTTAAAGTTTACTAGGTACTTTATAAGTATCTCATTTTATTCCTCACCAGAACCCTAAGAGACAAGTACTCTTATCATTATTTTATAGATGAGGAAACTGAGGCAGACAAAAAGTGACTTGACTAGGGTCATGTAACTAGTAATTGTTTGAGCCCAGATTTGAACTCTCGGCCTTCCAGATCCCAAGTCTAATTCACTGAACTACCTAGCTGTCGATTAGATATAACTCTGTCTGACATCATACTTTGTTAGTTTGTATAACTATTGTTAAAGATTGTCCCACTAGTCTTATGGTTGCTGCTGGTTGTTACAGTGCTTGGTCATATGGTTGTGGAACTTCTCTCTGCTTTGGTCTTCTGGCTTCATCTGAAGTTCTTAGTTGAGTTTTTATCTCTTCTTTATAGGAACAAATGCCACAATTTGAGGGCTTTTTGTTTGTTTGGTTAAAGCCTTGAGACTTTGAGTGCTACAACTTTTGTAGAAGTCAGAAACTTTTAACATATCTACCTATCTGACTTGAGTGGAATGGATGGACACTAGGGGAAAAAAGACAATAAAATGTCATTTCCTCACTCTCTTTTTTTTATAGTGATATATCTTTCATAGTGATATTTATTTCAAAATCTTGATTAGAAGGGGTTTCTTCTCAAGAAGATGCTTTCTTTTAGACACCACTTCTAGTGAACCATGGTCCTAAAAGCTTCTCTCTCTCTTTTTTTTTATCTTTTAGAACTTTTATTTTTAAAAATTTCATTTTCAAAGTATAGTCACTACATTTACATTCTTTTTTTAATTTTGAAATTTTTATTTAATTAATTTAGAACATTTTTCCATGGTTACAGGATTCATGTTCTATGCCTCCCCTCCCTCAACCCCCTCTCATAGCTGACACACAATTCCACTGGGTTTTACATGTGTCATTGATCAAGGCTTATTTCCATATTATTGATATTTGCACTGGGGTGCTCATTTAGAGTCAATATCCCCAATCATATCCCTACCAACCCATGTTGTTTTTCTTCTGTGTTTCTACTCCCACAGTTCATCCTCTGAATGTGAATAGTGTTCTTTCTCATAAGTCCTTCAAAGTTGTCCTGGATCATTGCATTGCTGCTAGTAGAGAATTACATTTGATTGTACCACAGTGTATCCATCTCTGTGTATAACGTTCTCCTGGTTCTGCTCCTTTCACTCTGCATCAATTCCTGGAGGTCATTCCAGTTCACATGGAATTCTTCCAGTTCTTTATTCCTTTGAGCACAATGGTATTCTATCACCAGCAGATACCACAATTTGTTAAGCTCTCTTTTTTTAAACCATGAAACAATTTAATTGAAACAAACAAGGAAAAACAGTATAGAGATTAAAAATATAAGAAAAGAATGGAGGGGTCAGTTAGGTGACTTAGTGGATTGAGAGCCAGGCTTAGAGATAGGAAGTGCTGGGTTCAAATCTGACTTTAGACACTACTACCTAGCTGTGTGACCCTAGACAAATCATTTAACCATTGCCTAGCCCTAGTATTTATTCTAAGAAGGAAGATAAGAGTTTAAGAAAAAAAGGAAAGGGAATAAACATTTAACTATTAATATTTAACTGAGAATGTTAATGGGACAAACTCGCCCACAGAATGGAAGAGATTAACAGAATGGATTAAAAAGCAAAATCCAATCATTTGTTGTTTAGAAGAAACTTCTTGGATTATAAAATTCCATGTGAGTACATGGAATTAAAATAAGGGGTTAGAGCAAAATATATAATGCTTTAGGTGAATATGGAGAAAAAAACCTAGGATAGCAATTATGATTTCAGACAAAGGAATAACAAAAATAGATCTTTTTTTGGATATGTATGTTATAAAGTTTATTAATATTGTACTCTGTATTTTGGAGTCAGATCTGCCAGAAACAATTTTACAATTAATTTCACATTATTTAAGTCCAAGTATTTCTCATTTACAGAGAGAAATGTCCAAAATTATATAATCCCTTCTTTCCCCTCCCCACTTGCCTAAACTCCCATGCCTTTTTGACATTTCTCTAACACATGATAATTTGATTGAACATTTAAAGGAATCTTATACAAGGAAAAGGTCTCAGGTTAATATTCTACTCTAATAGAACAATGTTACTTAAAAATAAACTTTATTAAATGATAAAGAGGGAAACAACATTTTGCAGAAAGATAACACTGACAATGAATTTTTTTTATTTTTTTTTTAAACCCTTACCTTCTGTCTTGGAGTCAATACTGTGTATTGGCTCCAAGGCAGAAAAGTGGTAAGGGTACACAATGGGGGTCAAGTGACTTGCCCAGGATCACACAGCTGGGAAGTGTCTGAGGCCAGATTTGAACCTAGGACTTACTGTCTCTAGGCCTGGCTCTCAATCCACTGAGCTACCTAGCTACCCCCAACAATGAATTTTTAAAAATAGTTAATGTATATTCATCCAATATAATGACTTAAAATATTTAAATGGAACCTAAATGAATTACAAGGAGAAATAAACAGTAAGATGTAAAATGGAGAATCTTGATATATCTTACTACCAACCTTACATAAATCTAACCAAAAATGAATAAGAAGTTATTGTCATGAATTGAATTTGGGGAAAATTTTGTATCATAGACTTGTGATGATGATTATTGAAAAGAAATAGAAATATTTTTAAACTTTATATGGTACTTTTACAAAAATTGATCATGTCTTAAGGACAGAAAAACTTCATAAATACAGAAAGAATTGTTTGGTTAAATAACAAAACATAAAAGAAAGAAAATTTCACTAAACATAATGACAACAGTGTAATGACATTCCAAAATTTATGGGATACAAGCAAAGTAGTTTTTCAAAGGAAAATTATATTCTAAATATTTCTATTGAGGGGTATAGGAGAAACAGAATGAGAACAAATCAAAGAAATGAGAATGGAACCATAAATACTATAAAAGCAGCAAAAAGAAGCCTCAACTAAATAGCAAAATAGTAATTCTCAAAATTAAAGAAGTTAATAAAATTGAAACAAAAACCAAACCCCACTGAATTGGTAAATAAAACTAGAAACTTTCTGAGGTGGATGGGTAGAGATAAAATAAATCATTATCTAACTTGATCAAAAAGAAGAAACAAGAAAACCAAAGTATCAGTATCAAAAATGAAAACAGAAAATTCACAACAAATGAAGAAATACAGAATATCATGTGGAAATTTTTGGTTAACTATATGCCAGCATAACTAACCAACAACTTAAATGAAATAAAAATTTACAAAAATATTAAATACCCAAATTAATAGAAGAAATAGAGAATTTAAACAACCCAGTTTTATAGGAATAAATTGAACAAACCAGAAATGAACTCTCAAAGAAAAAAAAATGACTCTAGGACTAAAGTTCAAGTGACAAAGATAGGGAAAGGGCTTACTTCTTCCTTCTCTCCCCTTTCCCATTGACAAGGAATCTAGTAGTAAAGCAATTTATCCAGTAAGTTACACCGTACAATACCATAAGGCTCAGAGTGGACAGCCATGGAGTTGGGCTAAACTGTAGAAGAAGAGGATTAGGCACAGGAAGCCCAGTAGAGGAACCTGCTTAGCAGAATTATTACAACCAAAGGGAACAGCATGAAGACTATGAGAAGAAAAAAGATATCTATGCCATAAAGAGCTGAAAGTATAAGTTTCCTTGGTCACGTGTGCTCTCTGCTATTATGTCTTTCTGCTATATGTGTGACCATTCTTCATAGTGATGTGCTTATTTGTGGGAATTCTCCCATAGTTTACACTCAGATTTATTACAGAGGGTATGTTTGTTCCATCATTTCAGTAAATAACCTTTGAGCTAATTTTACTAGCCAGACAACTCTTACAGGTAAATATATCGATATGAAGTCTCATGAGCTGTGCTTTGCAGAATGTGAATCTACAGAATACATTGATCCTGAGTTTCCTAGAGGATATAACCTTAAAAGCTTCAAAATCTTTCATGCTATTAGGGACACATTTAATAAAGGAATTCTTTTGTGCCATTAAGTTTTAGGGCTGTTAAATAGTTAACATCACTTTAAAAATGCTTAAGAGGATACATTTGGTAGGGGCAGCTAGATAGCTCAGTGGATTTAGAGCCAGGCCCAGAGACGGAAGGTCCTGATTTCAAATCTGGAATCAGACACTTATTACCTGTGTGACCTTGGACAGGTCATTTAACTCCCTTTGCCTAGTACTTGCAACTCTTCTGCCTTGGAACCAATATATAGTATTGATTTTAAAATGGAAGGCAACTATTTTTTTTGAACATTTATTGATAATCATTTTTAACATGGTTACATGATTCATGCTTCTACTTTCCCCTTCACCCCCTGCTCTCCCCCCACCCATGGCCAATGCACATTTCCACTGGTTTTGTCATGTGTCCTTGATCAAGACCTATTTCCAAATTGTTGGTGGTTGCATTGGTGTGGTAGTTTCGAGTCCACATCCCCAATCATGTCCACCTTTTTTTAAAAAAAGGTCTATTTACTACATTAAAGTAATTTGCTAAACACATTCTATTGACATGAAAGAGTTAATGTTGCGTAGTGGACTGGGAGTCAGAAAAATCTGAGTTTGAATCCTCCTGGCACATTTAACTAGCCATGTGATCCTGGGCAAATTGCTATTTCGGTTTCCTCTTCTGCAAAATGGGAACAATAATGGCATAGGGCTATTGTGAAGATCTAATGAGATAAAATATATAAAGTACTTTGTAAGCCTTAAAGCACTGTATAAATCTTAACTCATTATTATTGCTGTTATTATTAAAGGAAGTCTCTAAAATTTCTGTGAGAAAATTCAATGTAATACATAATGTTCAAGGAAACAAAATTTTGGATGGTAGACCAAAGTCAGAATTATTATAATTGCTAATATTTGCTATAATAACTTCCATTAATGATACTTTAACACACTTAAAACAATGGAAAAGAACTATAATTAATTGTTGCAAATCTTTTAGACATCAGTGTGGTAAAGACTGCAAGTTTCTTCTTTAAAAGTTACTTGAGGGCAGCTGGGTAGCTCAGTGGAGTGAGAGTCAGGCCTAGAGACAGGAGGTCCTAGGTTCAAACCTGGCCTCAGCCACTTCCCAGCTGTGTGACCCTGGGCAAGTCACTTGACCCCCATTGCCCACCCTTACCACTCTTCCACCTATGAGACAATACACCGAAGTACAAGGGTTTAAAAAAAAAAGTTACTTGAAGATAGAAGACTTCATTTTTAGCAGAAATGTGCTTAACTTCATATTAGATTGATTTCTCTTAAGAATTTTTCTTTAACAACAAAAATATAACATGGATTAAATTTTGGTTTTAACTTGCTTTTAGTTTCACAGTGGGGTTGAGCATATAAATACTTACAGGTATCATTGAATTACACAATACTTAAACTGTTACCTTGAAATTATCTTAAAGTCTAATATATTTAAAATTTGCATTTTTTTTTTTGTAAGTTCTGGTCAAGATATCCAAGGAACAAGTGTGATTGCAAATCTCCCCTTCCTGATGCGACAGAATCCTGCAGAGACACTTCGAAGGGTTTTACCAAAAGTCAGAGTAAGTTGGTATGAAATAAGTTTTGAATTTACCTTTTCCCTACAGTAGAAGTTATTGTGACAATAGCTCTAATTTGATAGCAATGAAAATCTATTTGGATTATCAAATACTAAGTACTTTACTATATGGAAATTTTAGCCTTTCTTTAAATTATTCTTTTGCCTCTAGAAAATTCTAGGAAGTACTCTGTTGAATTTAATGAAAATATAAATAAAAAGGTGATTAAAAATGAAACTTCTTTTGATATTCTTTTGTTGTTTATATTAACATTTGCTATCTTCTCAATGTGTGATATTTTTTATCTTATTAGTCATAATATTGTACTAAAAGCTACTATTTCTTTGGTTGTAATTATCTCCTCCTTTATATAGGTAAGCAATCTATTTCTAGGTAAAATCTTTTTTATTCTTGTTTATTTCATATTCTTATGACTGAAAATCTCTATTTACCAATGATTCCAAGCTTTTGCAGTATATATAGCTGATTTTCATAATGATGACCCTTAAAGCATGCAAGATCCTGACGTGCCTTTGGAATCATCAAATAAAGATCATTATGTTTACTACATTTGTGTTGTGTATTTTATTATAATTCTTTAAAAACTGACAATTTATATATAATAAAATAACAGTGTATTCACTAGCATATTTTGTTAGCAGCAAAGTCTATCGTTTGATATATGTAATATAATGAAAATGGCAATTCTGTTAACTAGAATATTTAGTTGGGAGCAAAAATAAATTGTTTAACCATCCTGAATAACAAAGAACTTAAATCTATTTCTCTTTATTTTCCTGTTTGATTATAGTTGAATTTTACTTTCCATAATTTTGTGAATATTTGATTAACAGGATGAGCCAAGTTTAGACAGAGGCTCAGCCTAGATTGGCTGCAGGATGAAGGAAAATTTGGCATTTGGGCATTTGGGTTTAACATAATATCTCTTCAAATTCTTTCACTTCCATTGTGATTCCTATCAAATATAAAGAAAAGAAGCCACTTTTTCAAACAGGTTTTTTTTTTTTCAATTTTTTTTTCCAACTTGTTATATTCAGACATTATTAAGGTTAATGATACTACAGAGCAGATCACATTTCCTTTTCCTGTGGTTCTGGATAGCTACCATGAATAGTTATTCCTAGATGACAAAAGTATGATATATTCCCAGTTATTCCACATATGTTAATTTGGTCATGGGTAATTTTTTTTTAGTTAAAATTTTTTGATTAGGTATAAACATACCTAAGCAAAAGCAAAAAGTAATGCCATCTTTGTTGGAGCAGGTATTATTCCCTGAGAGGGGAACACTTAAGGACTTACTGATGATAGCCTTCTATAAAAGATTTCAGCTTAGAAATTTTAGTTATGTGAAAAATACCAGTTTTAAAGAGTATAACCAAATTCCATTTTAACAGGATCCTTATTGCATAAAACACAATAAAAGTATTTTGCCTATCAGTATGAACACTTAAAGTTTTCAGTGTTTTTTTCTATTCAGTTCTTGAGTTCTGAGTCTTTCATGAAGGATGTTATTGCTGCTCTCATTATTATATATGATTTTTGCAGATTTTATCTATGTAGAATCAGTATACTCTATGATACCTTATTAGTTACAGCGTCTCTGTGAAATTGGTTGTTATAATCTCTATCACAGAATTTAAAAAGTCAAAATTAGAGGCAAATCAGGCTAAAAGCTTTTATTTAAAAGTATAGCAAAAAGAATGCATTTATTTAAAATGCATTTAAATTACTTGATTTGAAGTGGTCTCTGCCTTCTATAATCCATTCTGCCAAAATGATATTCCTAAAGCTTCATTCTCTGTCACTCTTTTGGCCAAGAAGTTTCAATGTCTCCTTGTTGCCTTTAGGATATAATGTAATCTTCTGTTTAGCATTTAAAGCCCTTAATGATCTAGCTCCAGCCTACCTTTCCATTTTGGGTATACATTCCTCCTTCTTATACACTCCCTTCTTGTACCTCCTTCCTTGCTGGATAATTCATTGCCTTGCACAGGTGGTTCATGATTAAGGTTTGCTTTCCCTCCCTCTGTCTCTTAGTTACCTTGGCTTCTTTCAAGGCACGGCTCAAGTGCTACATTCTTCAAGGGACATTTTATGTTGCCTTCACTCATTATCATATTTGCTCATTGTGTAACTCTTTCATAGATATCCCATGTTAATTATCTTTTAAAATGTTCTATTCTCCTAGTAGAATGCCAGCTTCTTGATGGCAGGTTGTGTCTCATTTTTGTCCATGTGTCTCCAGGGTTTGGTAGGTACTTGGGGAAGGGAGAGAAAGAGAAAGAAAGGAATAAGCATCTATTTAACACCTACTCTTTATTAGGTACTGTTGTGAGGAAGATTATTATTTAGTTATTATGTAGGAGACTTAGCAAGAAGGGCTGGAGAATTCCACATGGAATGGGGAAGCAGAAAGTGGCTTGCTCTCTCTCTGAGAAAGACTCCATGGTGGTTGGGACAAGCAGTAACTGACCCTGGGAGACCTCAGAGCTAGTGGAGCTGTACCCTGATTCCCTGGGATCTTGGAGTGTGGTGAAGGTTGGTTTCCAGCAGAAGACATCAATCCTGCAAGACAGCACTGAGTAGGGAAGTGTCCTGTGATAGGTAGTTTACCTAACCCCCTTACCAATCCCCTCATATTATTATTAAACTGATTCCCTGTGTGTTTTAGTAATTTTAGGTCCTCATTGTGTATATGTATTAATCTGTATTTATTCCAGGCTGGGTAGAGGGGGGCTGAGTGACTTAACTGTCATTTCAGTCAGTGGTCTTTCCCTTGTAGTTAAACCTGGTTCCCTGGCTTGTAAAGTCTTTCCCATTGTCCCTTCCTGCCTCCTATCCACCCACAGAGCCCATATTTAATATTTAAGGCACCTTCCCTTGGTTTTTCCCCATTATAGTACTATGCTAAGTGCTTTTTGCAAATATTGTCTAATTTGATCCTTACAACCACCCTTCAAAGAAGATGCTATTATCTCTATTTTATAGTTGCAGAAATGGAGGAAAAGAGAGGTTAAGTGACTTATCCAGGATCATACAGCTAGTACATGTCTAAAGTCAAATTTGAACCCAGGTCTTCCTGTTTCCATGAAATAGTAGTAGTAGATGCTCAGTAAATGCTTGATGATTAATTTGTTGATTGGATTTGACTGGACTAATGCCATAGACCAGTGATGGTGAACCTTGTAGAGAGAATGCTGGGCCCCGCCCCCACCTACCCACCTCCCAGACCAAGTGCTATGTCTGCCTCCCTCTCTATCACGGAGATGATGTGCTGTGCCCCCTCCCTCCACAAAGTGCCCCTGCCTGCCCCCCCCCTTACCCAACCAGGGGAGGGAGGAAGCACTCCCATTGGGCTGTTTGGGTAGAGAGGTGGAGGGAAGTGGCCTGAGGGCTCTGTTCCCCTCCAGCTCTGCCTGTGAGCTGCCCACCTTAACCTTAACCTGTGTGCTCCCATTGGGCTGCTGGACAAAGGGGCAGGAGATGTGAAAAAATGTCATCAGGCATAGTGGAGAGGGAGAGGGGAGCGGCTCCGTCCAAGTCCCTCTACTTTTCTAGTAACAAACTCAGGGTAGAGGGGAGCAGCTGAGTGCCCATAGAAAGCACCCTGCATGCCATCTTTGACACCCATGCCATAGGCTCTCCATCACTGCCCTAAATTGATTTATATAGGTTTTTTTCAGTTGGATCTGACTTTTCATGATCGTATTTGGGGTTTTTTTTGGCAAAGATATTGTAGTGGTTTGCTATTTCCTTCTCCAGCTCATTTTACAGATGAAACTGAGACCAAAAAAAAAGTTAAGTGACTTGCCCAGGGTCACCTAACTAGCAAATGTCTGAGTCCAGATTTGAACTTGGAAAGATGAGTCTTCCTAATTTCAGACCTGGCACTTTCTCAACTGTGCCAACTAGGATCCATGAAATCCAAAAATGTTTTATAAAATCTTGACATGTTCATATCTTATAAAATAGAAATTAAAAAAGGCCTTTTATAGATGTTGATGGAATGGATGGAATTATGCAAGCCATTAGTGCATGAAATGTATTAGAAGACCTAAGAAAGGCTTCTCTAGCAAGTTGGGTAAAAAGGTCATCTGTGAAAGATTTATGAAATGGTTTTATGTATGTCTACTGATGAAGAGAGGTACCACACTAATAAAATAAAAGATCCATTAAAAAATCCATGTATTGATAGGAATTATAGTTTGAAGAATTACAAACAACATATTCATTATTTATTTAATTAACATAGTGTAGGAAATGTCAAGTGTCAGCGTAGATACACAGATTAGGTTAGTGATCTTATTTCTTAGACTAGATAATTGGAAATCATAAGTGACAGATTAGAAGACCAAGTCATACATTGGACTTACCTATTCAAAATTTTTGCCCCTTCCCCTTTTTTTAAACCCATACCTTCTGTCTTAGAATCAATACTAAGTACAGATTCCACAGCAGAAGAGTGGTAAGGGCTATGCAGTTGGAGTTAAGTGACTTGCCCAGGGTCACACAGCTAGGAAGTGTCTGAGACCAGATTTGAATTTAGGACCTCCTATCTCTAGCCTGGTTCTCAATCCATTGAGCCAGCTAGCTGCACTCTGGCCCTTCTACTTTTTTGTGTGTAAGTTTCCAGAGATTTTAACCATACAAAAGAGCAAAAGTAGAAATACTCATAAATATACTAGAATTATATAATAATGATTTGTGTTCACAGGAAAACAATGAGGAACATTTATGTGTTGATTTACTTTGAACTAAGATAATTTGAAATTTAAGAAAATTAATCTGCAGATTCTAAAAATAATCACTAGAAATATTTTGAGTAGTGATTTCTGCATGCCCTTATTTTCTTCAAAATTATGACATTAAAAATACCATTCCTTGCCCCCACCTCAATGATTAGTGCAGTGAGTGTGGGTAGTATTGAGAGTTTTTTAGATTTTTTTCCAAGTAGCGTATGTCTAAATCTATGTTTGTGGCAGGAAAAAAGGGAGAAGGTGCTAAGAATCACCATTTTTAGCTTATCTACATATGTTGCTGCTCTAAAAGTGAGATCCTTGTCTAATGACTAACAAGTATAGACATATGAGTGAAGGAACTTGGGTATATACATTTTTACATTCTTGTCATAAATTTAAATCACCAGACAAAAAGAAGTCTGCTAATTAAATGGGTGGCCCACAGGTTTTCATGGAGAGATAAATAAATATATAAGATGCAGCTGGTTTTGTCACATATGAGAAACTTGGTTATTTTGCACTACTCGTGATGAGCATTTACAAAAATACTACCATGAAGATAGTTATAATTTATGTAATAATGTCTGCTTCAGAAGTTGAAGAAATAGAAACATTCTACAAAGAACTAGATAAGGTGTTTTAAATAAACATTTTGAAAAGATGGGCTTAAGTGGGGATGATCAAAAATATGTTTTAGGACTAAAGAATTAAAGTAACTACCAATTTATAGGTTACACAGAAACTTTAGACCTTTATATCAGGGATTCTTAACCTTTTTTTGTGTCATAGACCCTTTAGGCAAGTGTCTGGATCCCTTTTCAGAATAATATTTTTAAACTCATAAAATACACAAAATTACAAAGAAAACCAATAATATTGAAGTAATAATACAATTTTAAAAAAAGTTCATGGACCCTAGGTTAAAGTTCTGTGTATGCATATCTTGAAAACTGTTTTCAAAAAAAGAGATTTGGGAAGCACTAAGATGTCTTGAGCACTGAAGAACATTATTAAAAAATTAATCAATTGCATTCTAACAGGAATTTCTCATTTCCTGAAATTATGTGGGTGTCATTTCTGAGTCAACTATCATAGCATAGTCAGACCATTGATTTGCTAGATCAAGAATCAAAGTTTATAAGGAAGTAGAAGAAAAAATAAAGATGAGAAAATATGGCATGGTAGAAATGACACTAATGGTTAACAAAAATGGTAAAAGCAACTGGATTAATCTAAGTAAATATAGAGGTTGTCTGCCAGAAGTATCACCTTTGATAGCATTGAGGGATTGATTCTCAGGATGTCTGAAAGAGCAGGATCAAGGGGAATATGCCAGAGACTCAGATGAAATTACAAACATTATTACCCAAAAAAATCTAACCAAGAAAGTAAAAATAACTAATAATTACCAACTGTTATGTCTACTTAAATCATTTCTACCTAATGTTATGTAGAAGTCTATATACTTGTCAAAGGTATCCCTAATGAAAGTATGAGAAGGAAACAAGTCTTCATAAGAAATATTGAACAGTAGACCACATCTTTACAATAACAAATGACTGGAAGCTTCAGAGAATATAAGAAATTATTGTACATATTGTTCATTTGATATAAAAAGTATTTAATTTGTTAGAGTAAAATGTTACTTTAAAGGTTCTCCTTTTATATAGTATCTCACTTGATATCTAAAATACAAGATTTTTAGAAAGTTGTAGCAACAAAGAGATTTTTCCAGTGGCTCTCTAATTATTAATATCAAGCAAAGCATAAAAGTATGAACTGACTCACCAAAGATATTTATTATTATTGTCATGTAGAATATCCTGTACATAGATTGGAGGTTCTCTACATTTTTTTTGTATCATGGACCCCTTTTACAATCTGATTAAGCCCATCGATCCCTTCTCATAATATTGTTTTTAAATGTATAAAATAAAATACAGATGATTACAAAGTAAATCACAGGTTAGTATTTTTTTTCCTCATCCAAGTTCATGGACCCATTGAATTTTGTCCATGAGCCTTCAAGGAGATCCTAGATTAAGAACCTTGGCTATACAAAGTGTATTCCTCCAAATGCTTATTGGAAAATGATACTGTGCTAATCATCTCAAGACCTAGAACGGATAGAACCTATTACATGAAATCCATAATCACTCAAAAGAATTTGACCCAGTATCAACAGAGGAAAAATCAAGTAGTTGAAGAATACTTATTATCTACTTTTTGTTGTGCATTTGAATGAAGAGCCAGTAGAAGTTTTTCATCAGTATGTATATCTTGGACAGATACTATGGATGGATACTAGGCCCTAACTTGAATAGAGGGAAGAGAACAGACTGGGTTTCATTTAGAAAAAAGTGAAGTGCTTTTAAAGATCATAGACATCTCCCTGCAACAAAGGCTTATGGATTTTGGAAGATCTGAATCTGAATCCTGTCTCAGACACTTACTAAATAAATGCATGACCCTGGGCAAATCACTTTACCTCTCTCTACCTTAGTTTCTTCAGTTGTAAAATGGAGATAAAATAATATACATCACAGAGTTGTTATGAATAACGAATGAGATGACATAAGTAAAATGCTTTGCAAACCTTAAAGTGCCATATAAACATTAGTCATTATTTTTTATTATTTAAAATAACCCTAGTATTCTTGGTGATGCTCTATGGCTGTGGATCATCAAATATCAATTGTGAAGTATAAAAGTTTACAGATCTCCTGGCCAGAGGAGAAACATGTAGTGGATCTGTGTGTGTATCCATTAGTATATTACCAACAAATAATTTAATACTTATGTAAAAGATTTCTTCAAGGAAGTTGGATAAGAAGGCTAATTGGTCATGTAGCAAGAATTGGGGATAACAGACAGATAGTTTTTGTGTTCCATTAGTTCTCTTGCACTGTCAAAAGATCTAAAGTAAAACCTCCAATACACTGTGTTGGGCCACCTATAAATTTATGGGAAGATATGTATGATAGTTACATAGAAGTAGAAGGCATGAATAGATTGTGATCTGCACTATTAGAGAGAATGTCAACAGTTACCTAAAAATATCAAAGTTACCGTTACTCTCTTTATTATAGGAAGACATTAATAAAATTATTTTGTGAACTTCATGTTAGATAACTCCTTTTTCAGTTGTCAGAATCAAGTTGAAATGTATAGTACTTGATTAAGATTATATTGTTGGCAGTTCTTCATGAGACAAGTTGTTTAATCATTCTATTTTACTAAAGAAAAGCACATTTGGAATTGTATTAAAGAGATTTCATTCATTATAACTTAAAACATTTTTATGCCTTCTAATTCATTGCATTAAAAGAATTTAAATATTGTATATTATTTTTATAATTAACTATAGCATCATTTTACATAGAGATTTGGTTTGGGTTTTTTTAAACCCTTAACTTCCATCTTAGAATCAATACTATGTATTGGTTCTTAGGCAGAAGAGCAGTAAGGGCTAGGCAATGGAGGTTAAGTGATTGCCCAGGGTCACCCAGCTAGGAAGTGTCTGAGGCCAGATTTTAACCTAGGACCTCCTATCTCTAGGCCTGGCTCTCAATTCACTGAGCCACCCAGCTGCCCCCACAGAGATTGTTTCTTAAGAAAAAACATTATAAATTTGAATTTTAGTAAGTCAAATTAAATTATACTTAATAATTATATGAACATGAAGGTTAGCATTAGAGATGTGTACCTACAAACAAGGGCAAGAGATAGCCCGAATAGCCCATGTGCTCCATTGAGACCCAAGTAAAATCAAGAAATCTAAAAGAAGAACCCCCTTGTACTCTGGATGTGCTCGTTGTGGAGGGTAAGCAGGAAAATATGGACAATATTCATACAGGGAGAGAAGACGTGGCTTGGTAGAGATTTGCAGTATTGAAGGGAATTCCCCCATCGATGGGATCACAAATCCATTGAATTATTGAAACATGTCTGTATTGTGCATAAAATTTGGTAATATGTTAAGGAAAACTTTAATGGTTGTGCTCAGCCTATTTTCAAATTAGTAGTATAATAAAGAGAATTCTACTAATACAGATTGTAACTTTCCTATGCATTTTAATTTTGTACAGTTCTTGTCCCATTTGTTTTATAGATCCTCCACAGAAGACCAAACCCAAATCATTAGAGGAATTTTGACATATATTGGTTATCCACGTAGAACATTTGTTTTCTTACCATATGTTTCCTACTTGATGTCTTTTAAAACATTTCTTGCCTGCTAGCTGATTATGTGCCTATATAAGTCAACCCTGTATCCCTTTTTTGCTCTTTATGTCATGCAGTTTTGACTTTTCACAGCTTATAGTATTTTGTGATTCTTTGCTATATATCATTACTGAGAGAATGTTAGAAAGATTGATTTCTTGTATCCAGCAACATAGAAAGGTCAGTGTTCAATATATCTTGAAGAAGGGCACATGCCAAGTAATTGGAAGAAAATTGTAGTTAATATTATTGTGTTCTCCCCTCCCCTACCAAAGATAACTGAGTACTTGACAACTTGGCCCATATAACTATTTAATCTGCTAAGTAAAAGTGACTTGTCTGTATATTTATAATGATATGTGTTGAGAATGAGCAAGCTTTCAAAGATGATAGTCTATAGAAGATATATCTTTATAGTCTCACAACTGCCTGGTAGATGCAGCTAGTAAAAGATCTAGATCTTACTCCAAGTGAAAGTCAACTGCTTTCATGCCAAGAGTTCTTAAACTGTTTTGTGTCATTGACTCCTTTGTCAATCAATTGAAACCTAAGGACACTTTCTCAGAATAATGTTTTGAAATAATTTAAGGAAATGCTGAATTTCAGAGGTTAGTAAAAATAAAGGTATATTTTTCCCTCATCTAAGATTACAGACCTTGAAATCTATCCACAGACTCTGTGGATCTTTGTTCCCGAGTTAAGAATCTGCTGCTCAATTCTAACCTATATAATTATGTGTACTTGTCTTACTAATCTAAGATCCTTGAAAGCAAAGAATGTGCAATTTTTTTCACTTATCCCTAACTTGGGATCCTTTAAAGCACAGTGAAATTTCCTAAAAGTAATTTGGCTTCACCTGATCTTCTCTCTGCTCAGCTCACTGTCCTTCAGAATGTATTGATGGATTAACTTAATGAACTTCTTATCCTGTTGTACTCACAGTTTGAACAATCTGTAATTTTCCTTTGATTTTTCCTGTTGTGTTGTTAGACTTGTTTCTCTTTAGTAACTGTGGATTTCATTGAAGAAGTTCTTTTTCTGGGGCATGATGAAAACAATACTATGTTGTCAGTAAACAATAGTATCTAATAAAGACTTTATCATCTAAAGGATAATCATTCTATTTGGACTGTCCAGAATATCCTCCCTATGGTCTATACATCTGGAAAACATGTCTGTGTTTTATACTTGACTTAATAATTATTGAATCACTGATCAAAGTTAATTTTATTCTGTAGTTAAATCATATAATCATATGAGCTTAACCTACACATGGTAAACACCTTGTTGAACATCCTTTAATGCTATGTTTTACTCTACTGAGTCAAATTTCATTAGTTTTTATTACTATTACTACTGCTGCTATTGTGATAAATTGTATAAGAGTTCAAACAAGGAAGTATGAAAGATTCAAGGCAGAGGAGACCATGTCTAGCTGAGGAAATCAAAGATGTTTTCATGAAACTTAAAGCATTTTATTTAGGCCTTGAATAAAGGAAAGGGAAACAAAATCTTTCAACTTGACAGAGTGAGGGACAAAAGATTTCATTTCAGCTATGTTGGAACAGTTGTTGAAACCCTTTTCTTCAGTTCTTTCCTCCTTTATCCCATTTCTCATAGTAGTATTATAACCTCTTTCTCTTTTATATCAGTCAACACCACCTAGATTTCTGATAGTTTCCTTCTTCCACCCCTTCCCATAGAGCAATCCCTTATAATAAAGAATAAAATAGGGGAATAAAAAGATTCAGCAAAACTAAAATGTTAAAAAAAAACCTGACAACATATTTCCCAAAGCAGCTATTCTGAACCTCCCCTTTACTCAAATCTCATTCCTCCTGAACCTTCTCTTTACTCTGCTCTTACTTCTTAATCCCCAGTCCTGACTCACTCAAACCATCCAGATCTTGAGGCTGCCAGATGTGTTAGAAGTCAAACATTCACTTACTTTTTGATGAACTTCTCCAGCTGAATATCCCATAAGCATTTCAAGCTCAGTATTTCCAAATAATAACTTACCTTCTCTCTGGCCTGTCCTTCCACTTTCCTTGTTTCTGTTGAGGGTATCAACCTCCTTCCAGTCATCTAAATTTACAACTTCAGTCATCCTTGACTTATCTCTTCCCTCTCTCACCTTCCATATCCAACTGGTTACCGGCATCTGTTAATTCTACCCGTGATATCTGTTGCTTCCATTTTCTTCTCTCCAATCAACTGACTATAATACTAGCTCAGTCCTTCATTCAGGAGTATACTGGTAAATGTTTAGCAGCTAGCTCTCAGGGAAAAAAAATATAACACTTTCAAGTTTAATCTACATTATTGACATTTTCCCCATTACTTTATTAAGGCTTTTTGGAAGAAGTGGTACTGGAGGCAAATCTTTAAGGGAGCTAGGAATTTTAAAATGTAGAGGTAAGGAGCAATACTATTCCACCCATCAAGGCCAACCTAATCCAAAGAAAAGAAAGATAAGACAGAGTACGTTGTTATAATAATTTTAAGGGAAAGACTACAATAGCCTGAACTAAGGTGGTAGCTATGTAAGTAAAGAGACTGGTGTGAAAGATATGGAAGTAAAAATGGCAAGATTTGATAACTGATTGATAATTCCAAGGTTACAAACTGAGAGACTAAAAAAATGTTGTTGCATTTTGATTAACTTGGAAATTGAGAAGAGGAATGAACTTGAAAGGAAAGATGATGAATTCTATTTAGGACTATTGACTTTGAGATGTCTCTCACCTGGAAATTCCAACAAGTATTTGGTGTTGTGAAATTGAAGTTCAGGGAAAAAACTAAGGCTGGATACAAAGACCTGTGAATCATAAGCATAAAGGTGAAAATTAAAGCCTTGGAAACATGAAGTCACCAAGATAGATTCAGGAGAAAAGAGCAGGGGCCTTAGGACAGAGCCTTGGGAACATCTAAGATTTAGGAGAGTGATATGGATGATGAATCAGCAAAAAGATTGAGTATAACTGCTAGTTATTTACAAGCCAATGAAGGAGATAGCAAATGAGCCACGTAAGGTTTGGGGTGTGTCACATGGTGCTCTAGTGTTCTCAAAACCTCAGAAGACACTTGGCAGCTTCAGATTACTGTCTGAGAACTTTTCATATGGTCAACAGAGGAGAGGGAGAGGAGGAGGATGTGTTCAATATTCAAAGATTTTGTGTCACTAATTGCTGTCACTAATAAACTCAAAATAGCATTACTGAAGCAAGCAATTAATCTATGACAAACCATATAAAATTATGAAACATTTCCCATTAGCAAAGTCACTATGGACAAGAATCTTTTTGTGCCTCCATTACTATGAAATTTCTGTGTCTGACTCAAGATAGAAGAGAATGGCTTTTGATCCAAACTAGTTGTCGATAAACCCTTTTCTCAATGTTTTAATCACCTTCCAAGTTCTGTGTTATGTTGCTGTTTTAATCATATACTAGAGAGCATGCAGTGTTGATAAGTACTAAATAGGCATTAGACAGTTAATCCGATGTGTACAGAGTGGTTTAATTAGTTTTAAATGTCATATTTTGAATCCCCAAAGGACCAGAGAGTCCCATATTTAACTATAAGTATAAAGGTGGTATAGTGGATAGAGCACTGGACCTGGGTTCAGAAAGAGCTGAGTTCAAATTTGACCTCAGGCACTTAATAACTGTGTGGCCCTGGGCAAGCTATTTAACCCTGTTCCCCTCAATTTCTTTATCTGGAAAATGAGCTGGAAAAAGAAATGGCAAACCACTCTATTATCTTTGCCAAGACAACCCTGAATGGGGTCACAAAGACTTGGACACAACTAAAACAACTCAACAACATAAAATGTCTCTCCTAGATAAACATATATAGATATAAATTTTGAAATTAGTATATCATTTTTCTCCAGTAGTATGAACAATCAAGAATAAGTCTATACTTTTGTCATCTTTGTGTGTGTGTGTGTGTGTGTGTTGTTGTTGTTGTTGTTGTTGTTGTTGTTGCTCCTATTATTGGTTAATGGGGGAAAAGATTTCTTTGTATAAGACACTACTGTGCCTATAGTATCATAGAATTAGAGTTAAGATAGATGTTAGAGATTACCTAATCCAACCCTTTCATTTTACAGATGAGGAAACCAAGACCCAGAAAGGGTAACTGACTTGCCCAAGATCCCATAGGGAGTAAGTGGCAGATCTAGGATTCAGTCTAGACCCTCAGACTCTTAAATCCCACATTCCGTCCCTTCTGGGATTTTTTTTTCATTGCTGCCAGATGATCAGGGTCTCTTTTCCTTTCCTCCTTTGCACAATATTCTTCATCCTTTTTGACACAAATTAAAATTCTCTGCTGCCTCTTCAGATTTCTTTTTCTTCTTTGCTTTACTTTTAAAGCACTTCATCCATAAAAAAATATCTTATTTTATTCTCTCATAAAATGGCGAGGTGTTCTCTTACATCTAGCTTAACTTTTTCATCTTCATTAGAAAGAAGTCAACCTATACTTTGTACTGAAGTACTGTTTGTTTTATTAATCACAAACAAAAAAAAAACAGTGCACACTTTCACATCATGGCAAAATTCCTTTAGCCTTCCATGTTTGCTATAAGTGAGATCTTGCTTAGAGAAAGTAAGAGAGAGTTGGAGTCAGTCCCCAGGTATTAAATACCTATAATGTTCTCTTATTAAAATTATTCCATGTAAGGACTAACATGATAATAGTAAATCATAGTTCACATGGATAAGGAATTACTGAAATGCATGATGATAACTTCATTTAGGACTTCTTTGCTCTTTTCAGGTGTCATTGTAACCAATTTCACTTTTATCTACCAATATTATTTCAAAAAGTCAACTTTCTGATCAATTTAAAAGCCATTCCATTGGATATTAAGTTTTTTGTTTCAGCAAGACATCTATAATATTTGTTATTCAAAATAATCTTTTAGTTTGACCTGAAGGACCACTCATATTGACTGAAAAATGACATCACAATTGAATTTAACTCAGTTAAATTCTCTAATAAATAAAAAACTCTTTTTTATTTAACACATTTTCTTTTTTTAAATATGGGCTTATTCTGATAAAATGCCTACTTCATGTTTATAGAATTGAAATGGAAATACCAGCCACACTTTATGTAAAAGGAACAATTCACTTTTCATGTAGGCATCAAGGCATGCATTTAAGCAATAGAGGAATTTACTTTTCAGTGTCTTCTGAGTTCCATGAGGAGGCACACTTATTTGTCCAGAGAATGTGGATCTCACATATGTTTATCCAGAGTTTGTGGCTCTGTGGAGGAGAACACTCATTTGGAGCTGTTCTTTTAGTTGGTAAGTATCAAACTTTTATTTTCAATTTTTTTCCCCCAAGAATGCTAGCATAGAATTAATTTGCTTTTTAGTAGTGTTACAATCTCTTTGTGCTGATTTCTTAACAGTGGACAGCCCAGATGTTGAGGTCAGCACAGCCAGAGATAAATCCAAATCCGATAACTCTTGAGGATTTTTTGAAAATTAAAGCAAATTAGGTGGGAGAATGTTTCCTCAGGTGAATCAAGACTAAAATATTCCATTTGAAGATATGAAGCTGGAAAGCTTCAGACTTTCTTCTTTTACATAAAGTTTGCATAAATACGAAACCCAAGAATGTTTTTATTATCTTCTAATGGGGACAGATTTACGACTCTTGGAAGTTAACAACAGCAGATTCATATGGACAAAACTTCACATTGTTAGCCATTACTATTTTAGTACTGCATTAAAAAAACCCTTTCTGTTTTTAAGGAAATTAAAGTTCTGTCTTCTGAAATCTGTAAGTGATACATTTAATATACTGGCCATACCTAATTTAGCCTATTCACCATTGTCAGCACCAGAGTAATGTTTGTTGTTAAAACAGTGAAGGGTGCAGCTTAGAGTTAGATGCTACTTGCAGCTTGTGCTTTAAATCATGCACCTATTCCTTGTGGGTGTTCCTTTTGGCCTAGAACTTCTAAAGGGCTTTAATCACTACCCAGTGAAATTGTTTTTGCTTTTAGAAACTATGCTTTTATGACCAAAGAATTTTGTTTGGTTATTTGGTTTGGCTTTGGGTCATTTTTTGTTTTGTTTTTTTAATGGAAGTTTGCCTTGATTTTCTGGGAATGTAATACACAGAGGTTACAGAAAATGATTCCTGTAGCTCTTTGTCACATTAGAGGGTACTGATAGATCTTCTAACACCACCCCATGAGGCCATGTGGGAAAGTAGATCTGAATTTATTGCTCTCACATTAACTGAAAGTGAAATAGTTTCTCAGGTAATTTAGTTATTATAGCTGCCAAAGAAGAAAACCAGTTTGATTTGTCATTTGGATTTGTTTAAAATTGTAGCAAATGATAGAAGGTAAAGTATGGGTTGAATAGGCCATATCACAGCTTATATAAGAAAAGGTGCAGACTGCAAAAAAAAATTTAAAAAAAAATCTGTGTGACCTCTGGGTCTATTTCCTTATTGGTAAAGTGATGGGCCTGTACTATCTGACCTCTAAAATCCATTATAACTAAATCCCTCACTTCAACACACTGTCTGGTAGAGCCAGTGTTATTGCATCTCTCATTATCTTTTATATTACTGAATAATTTTAAATGTATCTATTATTTTATGTGAATTGTCTATAAAGGAATTTTTATTTTAACATGAAAATAAATGTAATGATGATTTTTTACTTTTGATCATTCATTTTTTAAATGTGTCTAATGAAGTAAAAACACAATTAAGAAAAATACTTTGGTCATTTAGTTAAAATAACTAACTATTGCGACTTTAACATTCTTTCTTGTGCCTTATTTATGCCTTTACCAGTTAATTAATAAGGAAAATGTAAATCCTTTTCTAATGTTTCTAGCATTTTGCCTTTATATGTCACAAGTATAGGGATCTCTTTTTTTATAATATAGAGAACAAATGGGTGAAATGTATGTTGAATGGTGAGTCATGTCTTTTTTGCATGTGTTAAACTAGACGACAGCTTGCTTCTTCATTGGATGACAGACAAATCTATATTACATGAAAAAATACCCGCACTCTTTAATGTGCTTAAACAGTTAAGTTTTATTTTCATTTTTATTCACTTATTAGCTTTATTTTCTCTATCATATAATAATCTCTCAAACCTATATTTGAAAGATTTGTAGGTTCAAATGACTATTAGTTGGTTAACAAATAGTTCTCTTAAAGAAAGTAAAGATAGGAAGCAAAGATCACGTTTATTTTTGTGACTTAGAAAAGCATGTATGGTTCCTACACTACTGAAATGTGTATTTTAAACTATTTCTAGTCTGTACTATGAATAAATAGCATCCTTACTCTTTATGGTTATACAGGAAGTCCTGCATGTTGCAGGGGTGGAAATGCAATTAACTGCAGCAGCTTCATTTTTGACCATTCTGCAAGAGGAATCAGTATCAATTCATACTTATTCCCACTCATTCCTACATATCATTCTACAGCATGTGGAGCACAGGGATGCAGGTCAGGTGATTATTTCTGTGAATGTTTGTTGTCCTTTTTATACAGACTATACAGGATAATTTGAAATCAAAATGTCAATTAACAATGATTAAGTGATAGTCTGCCAAGTGGTAGTATAATTTAAAGTAGGATGACTTTCCTCAAATATAATAGGTAAAAATTCAGTATTTTTAAAAATTGAAAAAATGTTTTCACCCCATAAGATAATTTCATGCATCCTCTTCTTTTAAAAATGAACAAAACTGTTTTTATTTATATTTTGTAGCAAAAATAGATCATTGTATTTGAAGACAAAATAACCAAGCAGTGCCAAAAAAAATTTTGTTTGAAACTAGAAATCTTTTTTTTCAAATGCTGATTGGAACAAAAAGGAGGAAAGAAAGAAAGAAAACCAACACATTATTTTCCCAATTTTTATTATTAAAATTATTGTAAATATTTTAATATGCCAAGTTGAATCTAATTGATGAATGTGATAGTTGAAGTAATCTGGTGTATGGTATATTTAATAGGTGTCAGTAATGCATGGCTGGAAACTCTCCTATCAACAATAGAATCTCTGCCAAAAGACATATTAAGACATGAGGTAATTTTCCCCCCTTTTTCATCATTGTTAATGTTTCTGTTTCTAAGGAGTTTAATGGAGAAGATAAAAAGTAGAAAATATATTTTTTCAGTACATTTTTTTCTTTTTTTATCTTTAAATAATATGTACAATGTTTTTACAATAGGAAACTTGTTACAATTCAAGTTGCATTTGGGAATATTTCCTCATCACTGTTAAGTGAAAAAGTAGAAGGATTTTATTTGAGCTATTTTTCTTTTCTTTGCCACCAAAATGGTTTTCATTAATGCTCTAGTTCAGTGATGGGCAAACTATGGCCTGTGGGCCAGATGCACCCCCTGAAATGCTCTATCCAGCACATGACATTACTTCTAACCTGACAAATATAATGAGTAGGATACAATACAATGAAACATCGAAAGAGTTGTCTTAGAAACAGACTGACAGACGAGCATTTCCTTTCCTTTGGCCCCCTCTTTAAAATGTTTGCCTATCACTGCTCTAGTTGATAGCTGCTTTAAAATGTCAGAATGCCTGGATAAAAAGTGAATTATTCACTGAAATATTAATTCCAAATATTTATAACATTATGTGAGTTTTCTCAATTTTTTTCTTTGAAGATTTTGAATCCACTTGTTTCCAAGGCACAGCTGTCCCAAACACTCCAATCTCGTTTAGTGAGCTGTAAAATTTTAGGAAGATTGGCCAACAAATTTGAAGCCCATATGTGAGTATTTTTACCTGAGCTTTAGCTGTAATTTTAATAGTCAAGTAATATAAAGTATATATTGATTATTTCATAATAATATATTTTTATTATTTTATTAGTATGTAAAAATAGAGATGTTTTAAATTTTATAGTTCTGCCATGCATGATACATTTTGTATGAAATCTTTTGTATGATACACAGCAAACAAAAATTATGATACATTTTATGATATTTTATTTTTTCTAGACATAATGACCATTTAAAAATATTTTTATGCCATTTTCATCTTTCTCCTTACAATTGTATTCCTAAAGATGAAATGGCATAACTTGTGGATTTTTCAAATTGGTGGATAGGGATCTAAAGAAGTAATTCTACCCTTATAAATCCTTTTCATGTAACTCAGTTACACCATTAGGCACAATTTGTGCTTGTGAGAGGGTCTGAATATGTAATGCAGTTTTTTTTTTAATTGTAATGTGGTCTGGAAAATATAGACTGATCAGCTGGAAGAAATAAGATGATAGTATGATTATCTGTATGATGAAAGCTATAATCTGACAACCTTGCCTCCTCAACTTTAGCTGTTGTTTACAAAGTTAGTCATTACAAAAATTAATTCCAGTTTGTGTGTTGTTCCTAGGCAGATGATACTATTCATATCTGCCATTTAAATGATTTCATTTATATAACTGTGTATTTTTTGCAACATTGATATAAAAAAATCACATTTCATTTACATGTTTGTTTTTCCCTTCAGCATTAAAAGAGAAATACTTCCTCTGATGAAATCCCTCTGCCAAGATGTAGAATATGAAGTTCGCTCTTGCATGTGTCATCAGTTAGACACCATAGCTCAGGGTATAGGGTAAGCATACTTTTTAAAAGTTTTTTTTAAAAACTAATTGTCCTACAACCATTATTATCTGTGTTATAAGGAATCATGCCACTGTAAGGAGTCCTACTTGTCAAATAATGAGAACTGTTCTTTCTTCCACCCTATTGCGTATGCTATTTTGAAAGCTAAAACAAAAAGCCAATCGTTTAAGATGTATTGAAGATAATATTTGAAATTAGTCATACGTTATAATATTCTGCCTCTTCATCACTTTATCCCCAACCACAAGGCTCTCTCAAAAATTGCAATCTCATTTAGTTAATTGTAACTCCAGATAACTGAATCCAGGAAGGAATTATGGTCTATGACAGGCCATTATTATAACATAACTATGGTATTTTTACCCATTTTGCTGCTGTTGTTATATGATTTGGTTTTAGAAATTTAGCAATGATATCTGTTTTTTTATCATTTTCACTGAAACCCCAGCCTTATGCTGTCTATCCCTAGCATACTCCTCTCTCATTTTGTATGTGGGGTTTAAGAAGTATTAACATAAGATACCTAATTCTCTTATTCAGAAAAATAGATCATGGGCCAAGCTTGTCTCTTCATTTCTTGCCTCTTCCCATAATGGTAAGAAAAGAGGGGGAAAACACACTTTAGAAACAAACCAAGAGCACCAATTCTGAACAGATGCTAAATGCCCAAGGAGTTTGTGTTTATCAGAAGCCTTTCTTTAGTACTTTCTTATATAGTTAAGAACAGTGGCCTTTTCCCTATATTTGCTTTTTGTTTCTAGATTATAATTTGCTCCCCACCATCACCATGGTTTCTGATCCAACTTGAAAGGTTTCCTAGCTAGGATAGATTTTGGGTGTTCTCTGTGACTCAGAGTAGATAGAATATAATCCTGAGTCATACCTGTAAAAGGATATAGTAATTCCACTATAGAATAATTACTTATGATACCTTATAGGGCAAAAAGACTCTCTCTCTAGACCCTCTTTGGAGTAGTCTCCTAAAATTATTCTTCTTAAGGGTCCCTAATGCTAACCTTGTTCTTTTAGGATTCTCATGGACCAAAATGAACTCAATCTGGCCCATACTCACACCCTTATGACTAAGCAAAGCTCTTACTGTATTGGTGGAATAGCCAGTTACTTCATCTGAATTTTTCTGCATGTTATATTTCATACCTTTCTATAAAGTGGTCAAATTCTCTTGAGTTCTGCCCTGAAATTTTCATCTACTTATAGAGAATTTTTTAGTAATAGAAGTAATTTTTTAGTAATAGAAGATATCTGATGAGATTTAAAACATTTTAAAATCCATTTTATAAATCAGTATCTAGTTTTATTTATATTTATTTACCACAGAAATCTATAGCACTATTGAAAGTACAAAATCATGTTTTAATTGATTTCCCACAATGTAGGAGAAATCACAAGAAAAACCTAATCAGACATAGTAAATAAAAACTGACATCTCTATAGAAACTTATATTAAGATGTAGAGTTAGTTTCTTTTCTTTCCTCATAGGTAAATATCATTTGCATTTTTAATGAATAAAAAATATATTACTTATGATCATCTTTGTTTTATTACCTGGAGCCAACTAATTAAACTTGTCTCTGTTATCACAAAAACTTTTTGAAAATGCTACCTACAGAGTAATACAAGTATCCTTTCCACATTGCTACTTTCTCTGTTATGGTTTTGACATTTTGCAGGTTGGCATAAAAAATTAAATGAGAATTTGAGGGGACTTTTGCAGAAACCACATGTGAAGGCCAGCAGATGATATAGGAAAAAGTTTAGAAACTCAGAAATACACAAAATATATGTGTAACACTGTATAAAATTAACATTTTAACTTTTAATACTATTATATACACAATTTCTTTTTTTAAGCTAAAATAAGTAAGATGTTAAAGTTTGCAAAAAGAATGTGAAAGTCAGCAGATGATATACTAGAAATGTAGAGATATCTTAAAAATTTTAGTCACTCATTGATGCATATAATATGTATACTATTGTTGTTTTTAACATGTTTTATTATACATGCAGTATGTTCAGTATTATTCTCAATTTGTTTCACTTTTTAAAAATCTCATTTTTTGTATTTTTCAGTTTGTTTCATACAGTATTTTTGCTTAACATTGACCTACATATAGCAACCAAATACTTAATCCAAATTTTACAATAAAGTAGTGTAAACAAAAATTCAGGCTTTTTCTCTTGTATAAAAAATTTTATGTAGATTTTTCAGATTGTAGGGGCGCTGCACCCTTAACCCCTGCAAGTTGGAAGGGATAACTATTGTGAATAATTCAAGTTAATAAACAACTTTCACTTCTAAAAGGAGATGAAATCCTTTATCATAAAATTATATGCTTGCTTACATTGTGGAAGAATTGAAGAATTCCACAAATCCAAATTATTTTGAGATCTTTATGGGTCCAGCTTTCCTTCATTTTATATATAGGGAAACTGAGAACCTGAAAAGTAAAGTGATTTGATCAAAACCTCATAAATAAGAGATAGTAGAGCTAGGATTCAAACTCTTTTCACTTTCTTTCTTCCTTTTCACTTCAAACTATATTGTGCAGCAGCATATGTACATATGTACAAAATCTATATGAGACAACTGTTTCCAAGTGTACCATCATATATGGATTAAAATTCTCTCCTCGTTTTCACTAATAATAATAATCCTTTGCTCAAATTTAAAAAAACAAACAAGGAGTTAAAGCCTGTTCCCTTAAAAAACTACTGCTGGTGTTTTTATGATTTTAATCATTCCTTCAAAGTGCATTCATTTGCCATATTATTAATGTAACCTCATACCCTTGTCTTAGTGATAGCTTGAATTTTTTCAGTGTATGCTGCACCTTTCACTGAATATCTTTGATCCTCTCATTGGATTGTGTATGATTATGATTCGTGCCATCTTATGTATAAACGAGGAACCCAAAAACATCATAAGCTTTCCTTTTAACACTGTTGATATTATACAAGATAGTCATTACAGTGACATTTGATAATGATGAGTAAACAAAGCCAAAACTAAGATAATAAACAAGGATCTTTTGTGCTTATAAATATAAATATCATTTCATTTCTAGTCTGAAACTATTTCTTTTGGGCACTGATATCATTTATGACCTCTAATGGCATATATCATTCCTTCAAGCAGAAATTATTTTCTTGTAGTAACATGATCTAAATTTTTGAGAATAATCTCTACTCTGACATCTAGATATGGAAATTCTATTTGGCTTCTTGCATTTATAAGTATTAATGAGTTACTACAGTCAATTCATATCTTTTTCTGGAGTTTTCTTATAACGAAGCCTTCAATCTATAATATATATACAATCTATATAATGCAGCTATTAGCTTTCTACAGATAGCCATGGACAATTGGAGCTGATTTGTAAAAATGTGAATGCTTATTGAATCCTTTAATTATGGTAGGTTATCTTATTTTCTGCATTCAGTTAAAAACTCTTGTACAAACCATATCTTTATATTTCTTTGTATTCTTTGCAAATGCTGTGCATTAATGAATATTTTAATAGACTTCCCCCCCTAATTATCTTACTCATTGTGCAGGGCAGAACTAACCAAAAGTGTCGTGCTTCCTGAATTAATAGAACTAACTAGAGATGAGAGCGGCAGTGTACGACTTGCAGCATTTGAAACTTTAGTTAATCTGCTTGAAGTATTTGATACAGGTAAATTCTTTTGTTTATACACATACATCATTGTTTCTATGTATCAACATATATATGTTTTTTCTTATATGAAGTAAGTAATATAAATTTTAACACTAGATTATTCTCAGCCCTCCAAATGATTAATAAATCAATTCTCCCCCATCTTATTTTGATAATACATTATCCTTTTAAAGCATTCTTTCCAAAGTGTTTTATGAATCTCACAACAGTCCTTTAAATAAATAGTACAAGTCTTTGTCATTTGCAGATTCTAGTGCAAACTAGTAAAACCTACTGAAAATATGGAATGTTCAGCTTATGAAATTAAAAATCTTACTGCCAAAGTTGTCAGGACTCTGATACCTTTTTGTCTTGGACATGCCTTGCCTTCAATGGAAAAGCTGATGCTTTTTGACCCACCATTGCATCTGTCTATTAAAAGTGGCACATTTAGTAGTAGTATGTTATATTAGTAGGATGCAGGACTTGAGAGTGACTATCTGACATTGTCAGTGGCACTTGAATGCTTGGAGCACTAGTCATCCCATTAGCTGCATTAACAGTATACAGTATATAAAGCTAAGTTACATAAAGCATACAGGGATACCAGAAGAATGAAACTCAAGAAACAGTAACTTTGCATTTCTACAGATTTGTTGCAGCTGCTGCCATTTTACATTTATAAAAATTAAACCTGTTGCTTTCTTTAAATAAAAAAGTCAAGGAAAAGAGAATTAATTTGGTAGATATCAGTAATAATGGTATAGTTCATCCAAGTGAGATTGGCTTTTCATGTAGAAAGCATTATGAAATGTTAGCTGTCTGCAAGCTCTCAAAGAGACTTGAGGAATAGAAAAGATAAAGTAATAAATGCTTAATTTTAGAATACTCGTTATTCCCAGCTTCTTAATCTGTGCTCATTTACAGTTACTTTTATTTGTTTTAGAAGCAGACCTGGAGTAGTGGATGAAAGCTGGTCTTGAAGCCAGGTGCCCCAATACATACTAGCCATATGACCTGTGACCCTGGGCACATTACTTAAACTTTTAGTACTCCAGACAATTTTTCAGTACTTTAAATTGCAGAGAATGTGCTGACCTGCATTATTAGAAGTAATTTCTGGGGCAGCTAGGTAGCTAAGTGGATAGAGAGCCAGGCCTGGAGATGGGAGATCTGGGTTCAAATGTGGTCTCAGTCTAGTTACAAGCAATTCCACTGGGTTATACATCTTTTATTACTCAAAATCTATTTCCATATTATTCATATTTATACTAATCCTTCAGAACCACAACCCCAAATCATATACCCATAAATCATATGTTTTCTACTCCCATAGTTCTTTCTTTAGATGTGAATAGAATTCTTTTTTATAAGTTCAACAGGATTGTTCTTGATCATTGCAGTGCTACTAGTGGCAAAGCTGTTTACTTTTGATCATTCCACAATGTTTCAGTTACTGTGTACAATGCTCTCCTGGTTCTGTACATTTCACTCCACATCAGTTCTTGGAGATCTTTCCAGTTCATATAGAAATCAATTATAACACAATAGTTTATCATTCCTTATAGCTCAGTAGTATTCCATCACTGCCATATACCACAATTTGTGCAGCCATTCCCCGATCGAGGAATACCCCCTTGTTTTCAAATTTTTTGCCACCACTAAAAATCATGGCTATAAATATTTTTGTACAAACTTTTTTATCTCTTTGTGATACAAACCCAGCAGTGGTATAGCTAGATCAAAGGGCAGGCAGTTTTTTATAGCCCTTTGGGCATAATTCCAAATTGCCTTCCAGAATGGTTGGATCAATTCACAACTCCACCAGCAATGTATTAGTGTCACATTTTGCCACAACCCCTTCAACATTTATTATTTTCCTTTACTGTCATATTGGCCAATCTGATAGGTGTGAGGTGGCACCTCAGAGTTGTTTTGATTTGCATTTCTCTAGTTAGGAGGGATTTAGAACACTTTTCATGTACTTATTGAGAGTTTTGATTTCTTCATCTGAAAACTGTCTATTCCTATCCCTTGACCATTTGTCAATTGGGGAATGACTAGGTTGTTGTTGAATGTTAGCTATGACATATCCAAACATAATGTTGAAAAAGTATTGATATAATATGTATTTTGACACTATTATAATGTGTACATAATTAACTTTGTTTAAGTGTATTATTGAGGAAATCAAGGAAACATTCAACATTATTGCTGAAAGCAGTAAAATATTGTGTCGTTTAAAATCACTTGGGATACTTGGAACTACATTTCCCGTGATCCCTAATGGGTTTCCTGTTTTGGATTACGTATTCAAGGTGAGGGACGGTTTTTAAAATAGGGGGAAGTGACTTTGAACTTCCTCTTTAGCTACCTGAGCACGCGGAGAGAGGAAAGGTAAATGGCTGAGGTGAGGTTGGAATAGGCTTCTTACAGGCGCGTGGTCAGTTTATCTCTATCAGCATGGCTTTTATTAAAATACTATTCTCCCTTTTGATCTCGGCCCTCATCATTTTTAATCATAACAGTTTGCAACCACTTAATTCAGTCGATATTAACTGCTTACTACATGCAGAGGACCATGCTTAGCTCTGAGGAAGTTATACAAGTTACATATCACATGGTCACTGTCCTCTTGTAGTTTATAATATAGTAGGTAATAAAAATAATAAAGGCAACCAACAGAATAGCATTCAGGAAGAGACAAATTTAGGGTAGCTCCTTATATTGCAGAGGGGATTGCTATTCAGGTACATGTATGAGCTTTATAATAGAAAGATCTATTTGATAGAGTGATACTTCAGTAATAACAGTAATCCCCTCAAAGCCCAACCCATCATACATGTCACAAGGGGGAAACAACAGCAAAGAGAAGGGCAGCAAGGTTAATGAATAGGAAAGACTTCTCTAATTTTGGTAGAAACTTGACAGCAGCCCTGAAATTGAGTTCTGGCTTACCACTCATTAGATTCACGCATGGGCACGCACACAGACACACAATACACATACACATACACATACACTCCCTAACCCCAACCAATCTGATGTAGCTACATCGCTGAATCTAAAATAGTTGGGTTACTGTAGGCATAGAGGCAGAGCCTATTTGAAACCATTCTAATTATGAGCATGACCCAGAGGACAGCTGAACATGTGGTACCCCTTTGAGTTCTGGTACCAAAAGAAGACAAGATACGTCGGAACAAATCAGAAATACTAATATCCATTCTTTTGGGAATGTTTTGTTGCAGATAATGGCCTCTAAACTGGCAAAACACAAATACACATGACTGAATTCAATGAAGAATTCAAGTCCAATTTTATTCAGTTGTATAGTGTGCCAGAACAAAATTTGGAAATAGACTTTATCAATGATAGGCAAGGACATCATACAATTTTTTGTCAATTTTTCCTTAGCTTTGTGTTATTTAACAATATAGTGAAGATAAGTACAACTCAGTGTAAGAAATCTCCTTAAGTTAAATCTTAACATTAGATAAAGTAGAAATAAGAATAGAAATTGAGGGGTTACTCAAGTCCAAAGAGGAAAAAAACAAAGAATTTGAAAGCATTAAAAATATATACTTGCCTGTGTGACCCTGGGCAAGTCACTTGACCCCCCATTGCCTACCCTTACCACTCTTCCACCTATAAGTCAATACACAGAAGTTAAGGGTTTAAAATAAAAAAAATATATATATATATTTTTTTAAAATAAAATTTTAAAATAAAATTTTTAAAATAAAAATATATTACCACTCTTCCACCTATAAGTCAATACACAGAAGTTAACCCTTAACTTCTGTGTATTGACTTATAGGTGGAAGAGTGGTAAGTGGTTATATATATATATATATATATATATTTGCTATAAATTCCAAAAGTGCTTCCTGATAATGAATGGCAGAAATAATGCTGTCTCAAATAATGTGAGAAGTTGAACATTCATAGAATGGAATTTCAAAAACTTCTGAGTTTAATGGGATGGAGTCCAACCAATAAGCCAGCTGTACCAAAACAAAATAATTTTTAAAATCTGATATGTGCTATATTGTATCTATAGAGATATAAATGGGACCATAGATTATAATCTATACAATTGTAGGCTATGGATGCTGTAACCATCTCCTTTGATATTTATTAGAGTACAAAAATATTTCAAGACCTATATATGTTGAGACTGTTGTCACAGTAAAGGAGCATAAGAGAAAAACTAAAGCTATCTAGGAATATTCTAGGGACAGACATCATATATAATTATGATAGAAGTAGTTTGAGAAAACTATCAAAGAAAAGGTTTAGCATTTTATTTGTTAAGAAAAAGAAAAAAGGATCATTGACACATTTTTAAAAATATACACAAAAGAGGAAGTAAGACCAGAAGGAAGTACAAACAGGACAGCTTTGAAAGTTACATGTGGAATTAATTACATACTTAAAAGGAAAGCAAGCTGTATGTAATAGAGATTCATGATTTCATGTGCAATCATTCTTTTATGTTTCTCTTAGTAAATGAAAGTTATTATTTTATTTCATAATTTTAAAAGAAAAAAATTATGAAGACCTGAAGGAAGGCATTAGACATTGAAAGATTATATCAATATTTAGCTAAATACACCCAATAGGAAATTTAAACAACATATTACTTCATTAAAGGGAAAGAAAAGGAACCGTAGAAAGGAATATAAACTGTAAAAGTAAAATCAGAAATTCCTTATGCTCTTTAAACAATAATTAAGAGGAAAACTAAAAAGGCTAAGATTTTGAAGACAGCATAAAGAATGAAATAGTTCAACATCAATCCAAAATGACAGTGGGCCTTGAGAAGCAAAGAAATTAGAGGAGAGGGAAATTATCCCTCCCTCTTCCCTATCCCCAAAGGAAGAGAATGTGGAAAATTTCAGTTTATGTGGTTGAAAGAAGTCCAACACACCAAAACACAAGTTGGGTCAAAGATAAAAGAGAAAGCTTGTATACTGTTGACATGATTAATGATAGAATAGTTACATCAAAGAAGTAACTGAAACTCTTCTGTGAAAACTAGAAAGCATCAGATCTAGTGAAGATCCATACTTAATCGCTCAAATGCTTCATAGTGGTGTATGAATTTACTTAGACTAGGACCTAAAGATAATGCATAGTTTAGATAAGACAGTTAAAACATGTTGTTTAATATGGAATAAAAATAATACATAAGTGAAGTGCAGACAGAAAACTCTGAAGTCTAAAGAGAAAATGTTCATTAGCAAATGGAGAAATCCAGTCAAGTTATATGGATAGCTTGGCAGTTGTTTGATTCTGTTTTTTCATTATTTTATACATTGTCTTTCTCAAACAATTATAGGAGGGCAGGGAAATGTTATACTTCCCTGTATCCCCTCAAAAATGTTTGTTAGTTATTTTAATGTTATAATCATTATTGTCTTTAAAATGGAACATCATTGCATATTTGTACTGAATGAAGTGTTATTGTGCCTAGAGATACAGGAGAGAGTTATATAAATTTTTAAAAAAATTCTTATTTCTAGAATGATAAAATAGTGTGGTTTGCTTCATGGACCTTAGAGATATAGATAGATAGATAGATAGATAGATAGATAGATAGATAGATAGATAGATATAGATATATGTATATATATTTCAGTGTGTATAAAATGTGTAATCCTACTTAAAGTGTTAATTTTGTGTTTTTTTTTTCCAGATGACAGAAGTCAAACTATACTTCCTTTAGTAAAATCGTTTTGTGAAAAATCTTTCAAAACAGATGAAACGATTCTTCTTTCTTTATCTTTACATTTAGGAAAACTATGCCACGGATTGTATGGTATGACATAATTATAAGAATTTTAATAATAAAAATAAAGTTTTCTTTTTTCTCATGTCTTCTTTTATTCATACATTGCATTTAAGATTCTTATTCTGTAATTTCCCCCTCCATTACCCCATACCTCACTTGACAGTATTAAAATAATAACAGGATAAAGACTTCTCCTAAGATGGTTTCTATCTGAGCATCTATTGAGAAAAGCAAGGATAAGAATTATAACTCACATTTACATAGTATTTTATGATTTGAAGCATTCTGTGTATTTCATTTCATTTGATTCTCCTAATTTATCCCTGTTTTACAAGGTTATTTCACCTTGCTGACTTATCTGTAAAACAGAGATATTACAGCTAAGTACTAAGATGTAACAAAGTAAAGATTTGCACCTTAGGCCTGCAATTCTAGTGCCTTTTCCACTGCATCCTACTGCTTCTTTTATAGCATGGGCATTGGCTGATAGTACTATATCCATCACTTATAGAAATAAAAAATGGAGGAATTAGGAGATACTATTTTTCAAAGCGATTTCATTGTTTAATTAATTTAGCTTTGATACATGTCAGTCTCTCCTCCTTGAACAAAGATTGACGACAAGCATTTATTTTCTGCTTATATTGTTGGAATATTTTGGTATAGTATTAGAGCAATATTTTTTATCTCCTTAAGGACAGGTACTGTCTTATTTGTCCAGAAGGCTGAATATGATGCTTGGCAGAATAAGCACTGAATCTCTGTCTCTGTCTCTCTTTCTTTTTTCTTTGTCTCTGTCTGTCTCTCTCCTCTTCCTCCCTCCCCACATCCCCACCAACTCTCTCAAATTATAGAATTAATACTACTGATATTGGTAATGTATTAAATAGCTTTAGTATTCTATTTGATGGGGCAAATAGACATTTTTTTCTACCATTAACAAGCTTATTCTCTTTAAATAAAAATAAACCTGCATAATCTTTTAGATCTCTTTAGTCACATTCCTTTTTTGTTTTAGCATGCCATTTTTTTCTTTATTAACTTTTTACAACCAACACTTTTATAAATTTATTCATTTTTTCTTCTGATTTTTCACTTTTTCTCAGGTTTTTAATTTTAAAATGAAATCATATTACTGCTTTTATTTCAGGAATTTTGACTCCAGATCAGCACTTGAGATTCTTGGAGTTTTATAAGAAACTCTGTACATTGGGTTTGCAACAGGAAAATGGGCATAATGATAATCAGGCTCTACCCCCAAACCTAGAGCAAGAAAAGAGATATGCAACAGTGAGAAAGAACTGTGCTTACAACTTTCCAGTAAGTTACTAATTTTCCATCCAGAAGAAATATACATTTTAATAACTTTTAGAAAAAAATTTAGACATATTCTATTAAAAACTTATTACCATAGTTTATATGTTACTCTTTGTTTTCTTTGAATGTACAGAAAAATAAATTATTGTTCCTCCCCTAATATTGGTTCTAAACAAGTGATGGTTGTATAGATATTATTTCAAATTAAAAATCATTATAACTAAATTTGCATTAAGTTTTGATCCCCCATTCTTTTCTCTGTTTTCAAACAGGCTATGATTGTTTTTGTGGATCCTAAGAACTTTCATATGGAACTTTATTCCTCATTCTTCTGCCTTTGTCATGATCCTGAAGTGCCAGTCAGACACACTATTGCTATTTGCTTCTATGAAGTAAGTCTAAGATTCCCTATAATTTTACCCTGGTGCAGATTGTTAGACAGGTTAATGTCTAATTTTATGAGAATTATATTTTGGGATTTTTATTGCTTCCAAAAATTTTTATTTTTTATCTTCATTTTGAGTCCTGATCTGTGATTTAATTGGCATAGGTTCCTTTGTAAATTCTCTTCATAAATGCAGATAGGCACCTACTTTACACCTTATCATGTTCAAGAGTTGCCAGAGGCAGAGTGGTAATGACTTCCCTGTCTTCTCACAGCTAGCTTGTGGAAAAGGCAAGTTTTGAAGCCAGGTCTTCCTTCTTCTAAGGCTGACTCCTATCCACTTCCCCACACTTCTTCCCTCAGGTGTATTTTCACTTAGGATGTCTAGGATACCATCTATACTTCTTTCACATTCCATTCCTGAGCACTGGACTTAGGGATGCACTATTGTATCTTTATTTTGAGTGTGTTCACACAGTATCTGTGAATAGCTGTTTGTGTAGTTGTCATTTTTTACTAAACCTGTAATTACATCACTGTAGGGAACACCTGGTAAAGATCTTCCTCTTCCCAGGCAGATCAGTGTCTTCTCTGCAGCACACATTCTTAATGAGTTGCCAATGACACAGAACCATTCACTGGCTTACTCGGGATCCAAACAACCAGAATGTAACAGAAGTCCCCTAATCTTCCTGCCTCCAAGGCCAGTAGTCTATCCACCTCATCTTGCTGCCTCCTCTTAAATTAGGGACAGAGATTGGACCTGTGATTTCACTGCTAAAGAGAAATCCCAAATGAAGAAGCTTCCACTAGAGTCAGGTTGACCCTTTATCCTCTATGCCATACCAAGGCCCTGAGCTATTCTTATTGATAATATCAGTAGAAATATGTGATTTGAACACATCATGTGCTACATAATATATCCTTAAATTACAAATTTTAGACTAACCAAAATGAAAACAAATATAGTTAAGAAGTACATCATTTACTTTTTAAATTAAATTAATTTAAATGAACTGGATTGTATTGAGGTGAATCTGTGGGACCATTTGTTGAAAATAATGGTTACAAAGATCTTTTCTCTTGTGATTTATCTTTTCATTGAAAATATGCATAGTTATTTGTTTTACATTTTTACTATTACACTTAAATTTGGTTCTTACAATTTAGAAAATTTGTCCTATGAATTAACTTCCATAAAATTTCTTGTTATTGGAATACTAAGATTGTTAAATCCTTTCTCCTCTCATTTGTATTGGCCAAAATATTCTTAATATTTTAAAATTAGGAAGAGCAGTGTAATGTACATTCTAGTTGAACTAGACTCTGCATCCCCTTTCTGCATATAAACAGGCTGTCACTCATAAATGGAATGTAGTACTTTTTGCATCTATATTGCTTAAAATCCTTATCTACCTTCAAAACTTAGCTTAGATATCTGTGAAGATTTCTCAGATCCTTCCAATTGTCATTGCTCTTCTTCCTCAAATTACCTTAGATTATACTTGTGTGCATGTTGTATCTTTCTCTCCCTAATATAATGAAATCTCCTAGGTTGCAGGGCTTTATTTATTTATTTTTGTCTTTGTATGCCTAGTACCTAGCACAGTGCTTTGTATGTAGTAGGTGCTTGATAAATGTTCCTTGAATTAAATTGTTTAGGGAAAAGGTTGTGTCTTATGTACTAATGGGTGATCAGAAATGAATGAATTGAATAAATGTATATAGGTACTAAATGGGGTGGAAATCAGGAAGCTTAGCTTTTGTGGATTTTTTGAGACCAGTCTGGCTTCAAATGTGGAAAACCATTCCACTTAACAGTAGAGTAGGGAACTTGTTAAGTCTAAACTTAACTCTCATTAAAATTCTTTGGATGGAGGGGGCAGCTGGGTAGCTCAGTGGATTGAGAGTCAGGCCTAGAGATGGGAGGTCCTAGTTTCAAATCTGGCCTCAGACACTTCCCAGCTGTGTGACCCTGGGCAAGTCACTTGACCCCCAATGCCCACCCTTACCACTCTTCCACCTATGAGCCAGTACACAGAAGTTATGAGTTAAAAAAAAAAAGAAAAGAAAAAAAATTCTTTGGATGGAGCTTAGAGCTTTGCCACTTTCGGGTTGCAGGAGGCCTTAGCATCCAATTCTGACTGAGTCTATAATGCAAAACAGTAAGTGATAACATTTGTCTTTATTTTATTTTAATAACAAACGTTCACATAAGTTTTCCAGAGTCATATGGGTCATATTGTCTCCCTCCTTCTCTCCTTTCCTTCCCAGAGTTGACAAGCAATTCAGTCTAAGTTATACATGTTTTAAGTATGTTATAACATATGTGATAAGTGCCCAGCATTTTACAATGTACAGAGAGAGGCAGAGATTATTTCTAGATAAATGCCCCGAGAGTAATATAGAGTGCTATCATATATTCAGATGAAGAGGAAATCATAACTGACTTGACTAGTTAAAGAAGACTTGGGAAATATAAGCTATTTGAGAGCAGAAAAGCATTTCCAGCCAATCACTTATTGCTGCAGCTAATGCCAGAGAGCATTGAAAAATTTGCTGCTTAATGCCATTTCCATTTTGATATGCTACAGAGAAAAATTACTGAACTATGAGACCACATTTGGAGCAGCTTGGGAGGACCCTAAAGTAGCTTTGAGACTCAAGTAGGAGACTCCCAATGCTTTATCAGCATCAGTTAGCTTTCTCTGCATGTTTATACTCTATCTCCAGTTTCCCCACCATATATAAGCAATATATGATAACAATATATTTTGATCCAATAAGTGGTTCAAAATGTTTTCTCACTGCTTGGAATTATAGGTTAAACTTTAAAAGGATCATATCACAGTTATGCCTTCAAAATTAGTCTCATGGTTTCTTCTTTTATAGAAAACTTACTTTTATGCACAAAGATACGTTTGTGTTAATTGTTAAAATATCACTTAGATAATAGAAAGTCACAATTTCTTAATGGGAGTATAACCTTCGTGTTTCTAGTAATCTGAAATGTGTCTTTATTCATAACACTTCCAGGTGTCTAAGCTTCTTAGTTCTGGAGTATATTTAATACATAAAGAATTAATTGCGCTATTACAGGATGAATCACTGGAGGTAATTTTTATTTTTTCTTTTTACTTCTTCTATTTTAAGGCAAAAATCTTCTATTCTCTGGGTGGTATATAAATTTTTTCAGGCCACAAGCCCAAGTCTTGACAATTAATGAATAATCCCACAAGTCATGGGATTTTTGTAGGAAAGAGAAAATAAGAAGCAGATGCAAATACCTTTAGTCATTTCATTTTTAGGCTGTTTTTAATTAAATCTCTTTTTTTATAAATGTCTACTGATCTACAGAGGTTTTATGACTCAATTTATCACTACCTGACAGTGAGACTTTTACCCAAATGAAAAAGATTGACAATTTGGGGTGACTATGAGCATGCTTGGCAAGATGGAGTAACGTGGTTCCAAATTTGGGAATTTCTAGTGTATAATTCAATTAGGAATAGGCTTTACATTAAAATAGTTGCAAAGAACAGATATTAATTTTTCTTCATAATAGCATTGTAAAGGAAGTTATGCTTTCCTTACTCTTTTCATAGTTCAGTTAAAGGAGAGCAATCAAGTATTAATGTCTGTATTTAAAGCCTCACAAGAGGGTGGCAGAATAAAAAAACAGAATATAAGCATCTTGATTAGTAAATGGCATTGTTTCCTTGTAGGCAATCGACTATTAAAATGGTTCATTGGGTTAACTGGGAAAATATGAAAATTCTAAGAGTATTATTATAATTCCAACATATCTCTTAAAAGGTTTTAGATGCACTTGTAGATCATCTTCCAGAAACCCTAGAACTTTTGACCACTGGTGGTGAAAGCAGTGTTCAAGAGAACAAGGTAATTAATTAGTTTGTAATTGATATGTTTCTGAATATTCTTTTTTTCCTCTTACTGAAGTGTTATTGAATACTTATTGAATTGTTGAATTCTTAGTCAATATTCTTGGAACCTATGTCCATGCATCTCAACTTAACATCATTTTTTAATAATTATTTAAGAACTAGAATATTTAGAAGGTGATATTTTGCTGATAATTTATTGAAGTGAGATCTCATAATAATTAAAACTTTTTGTCATTAAGTTGTATTGTTATTGGGATGGACCTACCAAGGAAAGTAGAGTGATAACTTTCATTTGATATCTTGGTATCCATGTTCTTTGTTTAAAGTGTGATTTACTCTATGGTCTGATTCTGGACAAAATGATCATTCTTTAGGAACTAGATTTCATTCTACAGTTTGAATTGAGCAAAACTAATTATTTTTTTTACTTGATAACATGCTGCACTAACTTTTTTGAACAGTATAACTGACACATCACCATAAATCTATTGATCTCTTTTCTTTCAGTTATTGACTGTACCTGACCTGATTCCAGCTCTGACAGCAGCAGAACAGCGAGCAGCAGGCTCCTTAAAATGGAGAACTCATGAAAAGATACTGCAGAAATATGGCTGTCTGCCTCAGATCATATCAAGTGATCAGATTTATTATCGTTTTTTACATAGAATGTTTGCAATCATGATGACAAATGTGAGTCCTGTGATCATTTTCATTATCTTTTTTCCACTCATTTTGAGACCCCGCTAAGTTTTGGGTGCTGTCAAAATCATACACAGCTTAGCTCTCTTTGAGTCAGATTGAAATAACCTTTTCATACCCCAGGCATCCTTGGTCCTAGTTCATTACCTAAATTTCTCTGTGCTTCTTCACTATCTTCTCCCCCATTCGGTTGGGCATATACTTTGCTGGAGAAGAGAATTAAAACTGGAAACATACTTTAACATACTGTCATGTATTTAGCTACCAGGAGGGAGCAGAGTCACTCTGGCTTCAGAGTTAAGTCTAGTTCTCTTCTCTGGTGGAGTTGTTGAGGATTCAGCTGCAGCTACTAAACTGATGACTTTCATCAGCAACAATATATCTCTTTTGGGGGCAGCTGGGTAGCTCAGTGGATTGAGAGCCAGGCCTAGAGACGGGAGGTCCTGGGTTCAAATCTGGCCTCAGACACTTCCCAGCTGTGTGACCTTGGGCAAGTCACGTAACCCCCATTGCCCATCCCTTACCACTCTTCTGCCTTGGAACCAATTCACAGTATTAATTCTAAGAAGGAAGGTAAGGGTTTAAAAATTTATATCTTTTGCCTCAGTAACGTTTCCTCCTCTGAGGTGTCCCTTCAACTTCTTGCTCCTAAACTGTTTTTAGGCATTTTTTTTTGATAGTACCACAAAACTAGTTGCAAAATAAATCTTAGTCCATCGTCTGAGGAGAGCCTTATTATTAGAACCAAAAGTTGATTATACAGGATCTTTTATTCTATTCTGTCTCTTTGAGGATAGATTGTACACAAAGGTAAATATCTACCCTTTTCATTAAACTCTCCAAGGGAGGAAATGGAATCATTGCTTTGTCTTACATTTGATACTGTGTGGAGAACTTCAGTTGTTTAAGTTTGTATATGTAGTTAGTTTATTTAACTTTTGACTCTTTTCTTACACAAGGTGAAATAGAAGAGGAAAGTTGTTATTTTTATTCTAATTTTAAATGTTAACATTTCCATCTATTTTCTAAATTTGATTTTCTAAGCCATGATGAATATCTTCCTCTTGACCTCAACAAATTCAGAATAGCATATGGAAAAGAATATAATGGAGTGGAACTGACTTGGGCAAAGTGGAAGTGGGCAGAAGCATTTACTGACTGGTGGTGCTGCCTTAGTAAAGTAAAAATTGAGTCCATTTGAGAGGTGGTACCTGCTAATGTATAACTAAAGCTTTTTTATAATGAACCAATTGTGTTATATAAATTGGGGAATTGAACTTAGAGGTCATGATTATATCTTTTCAAATAATAGAATAAGAGTTTTAAATAGTTGTTTTGTGAAACTTACCATACAATTTTGCCATGCTAATTTATAGTTGTTTTATATTTCATTTTATAATACCAGTACCCTTTTAAATTTTTTAGGCAACTTAGACTTAGTAAATGTGACAAAGTTTTTCCAAAATGACTCTCATTTTTAAATACCTTACCAAATAAAATCAATTTTTAAAATTTCACTTCTAGTAATTTTCTTTTGTAATTATGTGAAACTATTTAAAGTGCTCTGCATATTAACTTTAACAAAACGTATAAATCTTCATCTGGTTTGGAAAAATTTGTACTTTTTATTTTAATCATGTATTTTGAAATATCACTGGACCAGGAATTAGGAGAGCTAGATAATTATTCCAACTCTATCACTTTTGTAATCATGGAAAGTTTACTTAACTGGCTAGGTTTTAGTGTCCTCATCTGAAAAATTGAGTGGAATACCTGAAAGCTAATAATTCCAAAAATTTGTGAAATACTACTAATTCACCTTAGGCTTAATTTTCTAGTCATGATGGTAGTCCCTGATTTACAGAAGGTGTTAGGGAGGGAGGTAAAGTCAGGAAATGCACTAGGCACATTTGTGGCTTGGATCAACTGCTAAAAATGAGTAGCTGATAAGATGAGCCTGGAATTCACTATGTACTGATCAGTATAAGTCTTGTGTTTAATTTCCTTTCCTTGTTTCTTAAAGAATGTCTTGCCTGTACAAAAGGCAGCATCTCGAACTCTTTGCATTTTTCTACGGTATAATCGTAAACAAGAACAGAGACATGAGATCATTCAGAAGTTAGTTGAACGTAAGTTGTCATTCTCATTTTTTGTTTAAAGAAAAGATATTTTATACTATATTAAGGTATTATTTAAATGGAGGATGCATCAAATTAATTATATTTGTGTATTTTATTGTGTAATGTGCTTGTTTAATGTATTACATATTACACATATAGATAAAGACTAAAGCTGGTCAAAATTTCCATAACAGGGGATATAGCAATATATTAAATCATGAATGATCTTTTTCTTTATACTATAGAGATGAAAGCTTGTTTTTGTTACCCCAGCATCAAAAAAAGTACTGCCTTCTTATAAGATTCAAGACCTTTGAAATTCTGACAAATATAATTCGTTAATGGCTGCTATTATGAAGACATAATTTCTTTGCCAAAGAAAAACTTAACTTTTTTGGGGGGAGCAATGGGGGTCAAGTGACATGCCCACGATCACACAGCTGGGAAGTGTCTGAGGCCAGATTTGAACCTAGGAGCTCCCATCTCTAGGCCTGGCTCTCAATCCACTGAACTACCAAGCTGCCCCCTGAAAAACTTAACTTTTAGTATTTGAAGAATAAATATGTCATAAACTGGCTGATTATCTTTTCTACTTTTATCTAACAAAGTTGGAGGGGATGAGGAGGTGATCAGATTTCAGTCCAATTTCAGTATTTACCTTCTGAGGTAGCAGTGTATCACAATGGGTCACTCTGGGCCTAGAATCATCACTCTGGGCCTCGAATTAGGAAGATATGAGTACAAATGTCACTTACTAGTTATATATCCCTGGGCAAATCACTAAACCTCTGGGTCAGTTTCCTAAACTGTAAAATGGGGATAATAACAGTGCCTCACAGGATTATTATGAGAATAAAATGAAATAATATTTGTAAAGTACATACCACAATGCCTCACATATAGTACATACTGTATAAATGTTTATTCCCTTCCTTTTCCCTTCCTCATCTAAATTAAGGTTTCTTCCTTAATTAGAATGGTTAATATATGAAATACTATTTGCTAAAATAGATGTTTTTAAACATTTTTTTCTAGGCCTGTGATGTTACTGGTGTAGAAAATTCTTGAAGAAACTCTTTACCCATTCAGATTAGCAACTGATCTGCAATTTATATTGCCTAAATTAAGTGAATTACCCAGAATCATATAGCTATTATGTCATGTCTCAAACCTCTCCTTCTGACTTAGAGATCAGTTTTCTATTTGCTACTCATAGTTTTTCTCTTAACTGTCTTACGAAAATTAAACATATTTTAATTTTCAAAGGTCTATGGTCAAGTAAGAATCTGTTAATTAAACAAGTATAACCATAGATATCAATACTGATGTTTTCAGGCCTCATTTTCCTTTGCTGAATCATCATCCTTTTCCACTGGGTTTTACATGTATCATTGATCAAGACCTAATTCCATATTATTGATAGTTGAACTACAGTTATCGTTTAGTGTCTACATCCCCAATAATATCCCCATCAGCCCATGTGTTCATGTAGTTGTTTTTCTTCTGTATTTCTCCTCCCACATCTGAAGGTGTGAGGTGATACCTCAGAGTTGTTTTGATTTGCATTTTTCTAATTAATTATTATTGATACTGATAATTTGGTTTTCTTCTTTCCTTTTTTAAATTAGATTGACTAGTACTTTGTCAATTTTTTTTTTGTCTTTTTTTTTGTTTGTTTTTAATTTTAAACCCTTAACTTCTGTGTATTGACTTATAGGTGGAAGAGTGGTAAGGGTAGGCAATGGGGGTCAAGTGACTTGCCCAGGGTCACACAGCTGGGAAGTGTCTGAGACCGGATTTGAACCTAGGACCTCCCGTCTCTAGGCCTGGCTCTCAATCCACTGAGCTACCCAGCTGCCCTACTTTGTCAATTTTATTTATTTTTTCAAAGTACCAGTTTCTAGTCTTGTTTTTTTTTTTTTTACTTTCAATTTTATTGACTTCTCCTTTGATTTTTATAATCTCTAATTTAGTTTTTAACTTGGGATTTTTATTTTTTCCCTTTCTACTTTTTTGATTTGCATGCCCAGTTCATTGATCCTTGCCCTGTCTAATTTGTTGTTATATGCACTCAGTGATATAAATTTCCCTCTGAGTACTTTTTTACTGCATCCCACAGATTTTGGTAAGATGTCTCATCATTATCATTCTCTTCAATGAAATTATTAATTGTTTCTATGATTTGTTCTTTAACTCTCTGATTTTGGAGAATCTTACTATTTAATTTCCAATTAGTTTTTGATTTGCCTGTCCATGTTCCCTTACTGATTATTATTTTTATTGAATTATCATCTGAAAAGGTTGCATTTATTATTTCTGCTCTTTTGCATTTGCTTGCCATATTTCTATGCCCTAGTACATGGTCAGTCTTTGTGAATGTACCATGTGCAGCTGAAAAGAAGGTGTATTCCTTTTTGTTCCTATTTATTTTTCTCCACATGTCTATTAACTCTTAATTTTTCTAGGATTTCATTCACCTCTCTTATCTCTTTCTTATTTATTTTTTGGTTTGATTTATCTAGATCTGATAGAAGAATAAATAGATCTCCCACTAGTATAGTTTTACTATCTATTTCCTCCTTGAGCTCTGCCAGTTTTTCCTTTAGAAATCTGGATGCTATACCATTTGGTGCATACATATTGAGTACTGTTATTTCCTCATTATCTATACTGCCTTTTATCAGGATGTAATTGCCTTCCCTATCTCTTTTAATCAGATCTATTTTTACTTTGGCTTTATCAGAAATCATGATTGCCACTCCTGCCTTCTTTTTCTCAGTTGAAGCCCAAAAGATTTTGTTCTAGCCTTTGACCTTTAACCCTGTGTATGTCCACCTGCCTCATGTGTGTTTCTTGTAGACAACATATGGTAGGATTTTGTTTTCTAATCCACTCTGCTATTTGCTTCTATTTTATGGGCAAGTTCATCCCATTCACATTCAGGATTATAATTATCAGCTGTGTGTTCCCTAACATTTTGGTATCCTCTCCTAGTTCTGCCCCCTCTTCTTATGCTATTTCCTTTTAAACCACTGGTTTGTTTTAAATCAGTCCCCCTTGTCCCCTCCCTTGTTTTACTACCCTTTCCACCCCTTCCCTTCCCCCTCTTATTATTTTTTGAGGCCTAATGAATTCCCTCTCTCCTCTCTTCCCCTCCCCTTATGAGCTCCCCACCCCACTGCCCCCCTTGATTTATCCCTTCTAACTTTATCCTTAGAGTTAGATAGAATTTGATAGCCCAATGAATCTAGCTACTCTTCCCTCTCAGGATTACTTCCACTGAGAGTAAAGTTTAAGTATTTCCTATTAATGCTCTCTTCCTCTCCTTCTTATAATAATATTCATCCCTTCCCCTTCCCATGTCCTCTTTGTGTAATATAGATTATCCTATTTTTCTTATTCCTTCAAGTTGCTCTTGGTGCCATCTTCTATCCCCCTCCCCCCCACTTTTTCCCCCCATATCATCTTAGACCATTTAGTACTCCAACCTCTCCTTATGACTAATTCTTCTAATTACTATAATAGTATAATTTTTTAGAATTACACATAATATTTCTCCATATAGGAATACAAATAATTTGATCTTATTGAAGCCTTTAAAGAAGCAAATTTAAAAAATAAGAGTTTTCTTTCTTTCCCCTCTCTTTCTTATTTACCTTTTCATGTTTCTCTTGGTTTTTGTGGTTGGATATCATACTTTCCGTTTAGTCCTGGTCTTTTCTGTGCAAATACTTGGCAATCTTCTCTATCTTGTTGAATGCCCATACTTTCCCCTGGAAATATATAGTCAGTTTTGATGGGTAGGTGATCCTTGGTTGTAGACCCAATTCTCTTACCTTTCTGAATATCATGTTCCAAGCCTTGTGGTCTTGAAGTGTAGAGGCTGCCAGATCCTATGTGATCCTGATTGGTGCTCCTTGATATCTGAATTGTCTCTTTCTGGCTTCTTGTAATATTTTTTTTCTTTAACTTGGAAGCTCTTGAATTTGGCAGTTATATTCCTGGGGGTTGTCTTTTCAGGTTTAGTGTAGAGGGTGATCTATGAATCCTTTCAATGTCTATTTTGCCCTCTTTTTGAAGAACAGCAAGGCAGTTTTGTTGGATAATTTCTTGTAATATGGTGTCCAAATTTCTATTAATTTCTGATTTTTTAGGAAGACCAATAATTCTCAAGTTGTCTCTTCTAGACCTATTTTCTTGATCAATTATCTTCTCATTGAGATATTTCATGTTTCCTTCTATTTTGTCAGTCTTTTGACTTTGCTTTATTAATTCTTGCTGTCTTGTGAGATCATTGGCTTCTACTTGCCCAATTCTAGCCTTTAAAGACTGGTTTTCGGCTATAATCTTTTTGTTTTCCTTTTCAGTCTGGTCTATCTGGTTCTTCATGGCTTCCAGCTGGTCATTTCTGGTCTTCAATTTGCTTATCAATTCATTTGATTTCTGAGCCTCAATTTCCATATGCGAAATTCTGCCTTTTAAACTGTTATTTTCTTGCCACATCCCTTCCATCTTTCTCATGATCTCAGATTTGAACTCTTCAAAAGCCTGTGACCCATTTTCATTTTTTTGGGAAGGTTTGGATGTCTTTAATTGTTTGCCCTCCTCTGTTTTCTGCGTTTTTTCTGTGCAAAAGTTGTCAAGTGTTAGAGCTTTATTCTTGGTCTTTTTGGTGGTTATTTCCTGTCCCTTGCTTGGCATCATTATGTTTTCTCAGCCAGAAGTCTGAGTAAGGCAAACAGACTCTCTTTGTATGGAGCTAATGAGCAGTTTTTGCATGAGGCTACTTTGGAAGTCTCCTGGCTTCCACTGTCTGCTAGGCCTTTGCTGTCCATGGCCCCTCTCAGCCTCACTCTTGCGCCCAAGGTCTGCTCCCCAGCCTCCTGGGGTCTTTAGTCTAGGTGTTTTCAGGGTCAAGCTCCTGTGGTCCTAGTCAGCTGTCCAGATCCCGGAATTTGGCCCAAACTTGCTCCTCCACCTGGGGTTTTCCCCTGAGTCTCAGTGCACTGCCTCTGCCTCTCAGCCCCACTCCCATGCCCAAGGTCTGAGCTCTCCAGCCTCCTGGGATCTGCACTCTCCAGCCTCCTGGGGTCTTAAGTCTTGCTGCTTTCAGGGGCGAGCTCCTAGTGGTGCCAGTTAGCTGCCAAGGAGTTAGATTTTGCACCCCCACTCGCTCTAACTCTGGTGCACAGCCTCTGACTCTGGTGGGCTAGGGGCGGGTTGATCAGCTCATGTTTTGATGGGAGCTATTTCCCCCCCTTATAGCTTGGAAGTGCCCAAATCCCATGTACCTTCAATACTGTGCCCTATTGTGGAGTCCCTTCGTTCATCTGGATTTGGTTTTTTTGTCCTTTGGAGGTACGCTATATCAGTCAGTTAGGAGAGAAAGTCTCTCTGCCTCTACTCAGCAGCCATCTTAACCCAGAAGTCCCCAGGTTACATTGTCTTTTAAGGAAGTCTAAGATTTCCTTTGAGAAAATCCAGGAACCAAAGGAGGTGGAGAATATTTTGGGTGAAGATGGATGTAGGAAGAAATGAAAACAAATTTATGCAGACTTTTCTGGACAAAAAGAAGAAATAGTTGAGTTTAGGAAACAGATCACAGGCCTAACACAGAGGAATGTTATAATAAAAATAATAATAATAATAATAATAATAGCAAACTTGAATTATCCAACATGCTGCTGAATTACTTTTCCATAAACAGAGCTGCCAAGTACTTCTCTACTTTTCCTAATGATCAAAAGGTAGAGGAACCAACAAGGGGAAATTCTAGGCTGGATTTTATTCTCAATAATAAGGAAGAAGTATAATGACTAATGGTAATTAGAATGAAGTGGGTACTTAAAACATGCTAGTAGATGGATTGATTGAACTAGTTGCTGGGGTAGCAGTGATGAGAATAGAGAGGGGAAGTGGTAGAGGAAAGGAAAGTAGTTAAGTCAGCACACTCAAGTGTTCAGATGCATCTGACTATCTTAAGTATCTTAATTTGCAGATCACAACCCATCTGTACTTGCACATCCTATGGATTCTTAGCCATGTCCTCCCAGATATTCTTTACAGAATTCCACACAAAGGGCTTGAGGCCTTTTGAGCTTATTTCCAACACTCTCTTACTGTTTGCTTGTCATCCCTTACCTTTGCCCCATGACTAGTCCATCTTCTCTTCCTCTCATATATTTACCCAAAGATGTCTTTTACTCTTCCTCTTCAAAGTTCCTCATTTTTTATATTTTATGTCCTGCTCACACTCACCATTTGTCTCTCCACTAACTAAGGCAATTCATCCTGTCTTCCTCCTCCTGTTTAATCTTGAGCTGACTTATTGTCCATTTGTACTGTCTGTTCCAGTTATATTACACCAATGAACTAGTTTTATAGGCTGAATATTCTGTTATGTGCATTTCATAGTAGATGCAGGTATTCTTCATCTACTTCATTGTCCTTTGTGTATGGTTAGGCCAAATTTTTTTAAATGGTTATGGATCTCTTCCAGGAAGCTCTGAAATATTAAAGGATTTGATATTAATAGCACAGTGTCACTTACAAATAGGAATGGCTGGGAATTCTCACAATCCAAATAAACTCTGCTAGAATTTTTCCATCAAGCAATGAATTTCTCTTCCCTTTTTTTTACCTCACCTGACATTTATAATCATAGTATTATTTATTAATAATGTTTTATTTACCCCCAGTTACATGTAAGAATCTTTTTTTAGCATTTATTTTCTTTGAAATTTTGAATTCCAAATTCTCTTCCTCCTCCTTTCCCTCACTCCCTTCCCTAGCTCTCCCACAAACAGTAAGCAATCTGATATAGATTCATATGTCCAGTTATGTAAAATAATTTTTCCATATTATTCATTTTGTGGAAGAGAAATCAAATACCCCAAAAAAGTGAAATATAGTATGTTTCAGTCTGCGTTCCGACTCCACCAGTTCTCTCTCAGAGGGTAGATGGTATTTTTTTTCCTGGGTCTCTAAAATTGCCTTAGATCACTGCATTACTGAGAATAACTAGGTCATTCATAGTTGTTAATGCATTATATTCTTTACCTTTCTATCAGTTACATTTATATGTTGTCCATTGTTGAATATTTCTTATGAAAGTCTAATTATTTATTTGCCAAGACAAACACAGGAATTATATGAACACAGTTACAAAACACTTTTCACACTAATAAAGTCAGATCTAAACAATTGGAAGAACATTAATTGCTCATGGGTAGGTTGAGCTAATATAATAAAAGTGCCAATTCTACCTAAATTAATTTAGTCATTCAATGCCAGACCAATCAAACTACCAAAAAAACTATTTTACAGAAGTAGAAAAAGTAATAACAAAATTCATCTGGAAGAACAAAAGATCAAAAATATCAAGGAAATTAATGGGGAAAAAATGTGAAGAATGTTGGCCTAGTAGTATCAGATTTCAAACCAGATCTCAAAAATAAAGCAAAAATCATCAAAACAATATGGTACTGGCTAAGAAATAGAATGTTGGATCAATGGAATAGATCAGAGGCAAATAACCTTAGCAATCTAGTGTTAGATAAACACAAAGATCCAAGCTTTTGGGATAAGAACTCACTATGTGACAAAGACCAGTTGGAAAATTGGACAACAGTATGTCAGAAATTAGGGATAGACCAATATCTCATACCTTATACAAGATAAGGCCAAAAGGGGTATGTGATTGATACTATAAGCAAATTAGGGAAACATAGAATAGTTTGCCTGTCCTATATATAAAGAAGGGAAGAAATTATAACCAAACAAGAGATAGAGAACATTACAAGATGTAAAATGAATAATTTTGACTATATTAAATTAAAAAGTTTTCATAGAAACAAAACTAATGTAACCAAGATTAGAAGGGAAATGACAAACTAACAAAAAAGTATATGGAAAATTTCTCTGATAAAGGTCTATATATTTCTCAAATATATAGAGAACTAAGGCAAATTTACAAGAATATAAGACATTTCCCTACTGACAAATGGTCAAAGGACATGAATAAGCAGTTTTTGGATGAAGAAATAAGGCTATCAGTAGTCATATGAAAAAATGTTCTAAATCACTCTTGGTTAGAGAAATGCAGATTAAAACAACTCTAAGGTACCACCTCACACCTATCAGATTGGCGAGTATGAGAGTAAAGAAAAGTGATAAATGTTGGAGGAAATGTGGCAAAATTGGGACATTAATGCATTGCTGTTGGAGTTGTGAACTGATCCATCCATTCTGGAGGGCAATTTGGATCTATGTCCAAAGGGCTATATAAAACAATGCATATCCTTTGATCCAGTAATATCATCCCTAGGTCTGTATCCAAAAGAGATAATAAAAAAGGAGAAAGGACGTAATTTACAAAAAAATTTATACCAGCTGTAATGATTAGAATGGGTGGTCACTAAAATTGTAATTAACCTTTAAGTCACAAGACTGCTAGATTTATTAGTAAGAAAAAGAAAATAGGAGAGGAAATATAGAAAGGAGGTGAAGAATTTCCTAGCCTAATATTCCAGAGGGTAACAACTCAGTGTCTATCTACAAATCTCAGCCTCAGAAAACAACAATTCCACCCCCCACCCCCACACCCCAGCTTGCTCATTTTATAAATCCTCACTACACCCACTAGCTCTCTTGGGAACTAATCTCACTCCCCAGGAACCAATCCCAGTTCCACAATTAGCCTGGCACCACCTAGGGGAGCAGTGCCTGTGGGATCAATTCCCTGGTTGCTGATTGACCCAAATTCAAAACAAATAGAAGGGAAGTTCAAATCTCTAATTGATCAAATCAACACACAAATTCTCTTCTCACATAGCTCTTTTTGTGTTGACAAAGAATTGGAAATTGAGGAATGGCTGAACAAATTATAGTATGTGGTAGTGATAGAAGACTATTGTGCTACAAGGAATGATGAACAAAATGATTTCAAAAAGAACTAGAAAGAAAAACCTACATGAACTGATGCAGAGTGAAATAAGTAGACCCAGGAGAAAATTATACACAGTTACAGCAATATTGTGGGATGATCAGCTGTGAAAGACTTAGCTACTCTCAACAGTACAATGATCTGGGACATTTCTGAAGAACTTATGACAAAGAATGCTATCCACTTCCAGAGAAATAACTTGGAGTCAGAATGCTGATCAAAGAATATGATCTTTCACTTTAGTGCCTTTGTTTTTTTTATTTTGGGGTTTTGATTTTATATGAGTATTCAAAAATGAACAATATGGAATTGTATTTTGTATAATAATACATGTATAACCCAGATTAAATTGCTTACTATTTCCAGGAAGGGGAAAGGAAGGGAGGAAGGGAGACAATTTGGATCTTAGAACTTCAGAAAACTTATGTAGAAAATTGTTATTACATGTAATTGATATAACAAAATATCTTTACAAAAAAGAATTCCTGCTAATACCCACTATGGGCATGTAAATGATAATCATAAAAACTTTTATAAATGTAAAAATAGGCAAATATGGGGGCAGCTGGGTAGCTCAGTGGATTGAGAGTCAGCCTAGAGACGGGAAGTCCTAGGTTCAAACCTGGCCTCAGACACTTCCCAGCTCTGTGACCCTGGGCAAGTCACTTGACCCCCATTGCCTAGCCCTTATCACTCTTCTGTGTATTGACTCCAAGACAGAAGGTAAGGGTTTTTAAAAAAAAATAGGCAGATAGGCTGTTGATGTTCTCTCAGTCACTTTTGGAGTATTAATATGGTTCAAGATTTTTTCCCAAACTTTTGTCATGCCTCCCTCTTTCAGTTATATTGTAAATTAATCTCTTGGTACCATCTTCTAGCATGAATTATCTCTATAAACAACTAGTCCAATTTGACTGGTTTTCTTATCTTTTCTAACAATTAGATGTTCAAAAGTGGAATGGGCTAGTTTTGTAGGTTCCCCTTAGTTAGGGGAGCTTCCGTCAGAGATTCTATGATCAGTTGTCCAGTTTGTCACAGGATGGGTTTGACTAAATAGTTGCTTAGATTGCTTCTACCTCTAAATTTTCTGATGTTGTCCCCCATTCTTCAAACGTACTCCTTTCATACTTTCTTTCAGAGTCCATCTATATCTTCATGCCTTCTTCATCTTAAGATATACCTTCTACTCTAAGCCTTTCTCCATTTCTTTAGTCATCGGTGCTATCTTCTCAAATTATTTTGTTTTGACTTTTATGCGGCATCCCCTTAATAAAATGTAAGCTCCTTGAGTTCAGTTACTATGTCTAGCATCTAACATATTGCCTTGAATGTAGTAGCTTTTTGATAAATATTCAATAAATTGAATTTAATAAATTGAATGTGAACAAAAGACAAAAGGAACTTGCAGCTAAATGGAATGATGTCCCACATATTTACCTTGGCAAAAGATAAAGGAATGTGTGGAATTTGTTTCCTAGTATATCCAAAAGAAAGAAGAAATATTATTTCAATGCATAATTGACCATCCACCGTTAGGGCTCTTAAGCAAAAAGGAATACCATAAAGATACCATATTTGTTGGAGTGGTATTAAAATTATTTGACAAACTTGGCAGGATCCTCCAAACCAAGTTATATATTTATTGATACTTAATGACCTCAGTCTTCAGATAGGACAGGGAAAATACCGTGCATGTGTGTGTGTGTGTGTGTGTGTGTGTGTGTGTGTGTGTGTGTGTGTGTGTAGCATGTAGGCTAATCAGAAGCCTTGTATATATATCAGTAATTTCTCAAGCAAACAGTAGGAAAATTTGGTTACAGATGAGTCAGTGGGCAAGTAGTGGTTTAGTGTATTGAGAACTAGGCCAAGAGACAGGAGGTTCTGGGTTCAAATTTGACCTCAGATACATCCTAACTGTCTAACCCTGGCCAAGTCACTAAACCCCCATTGCCTAGCTCTTACTGCTCTTCTGTCTGGGAAACAAAATACAGTATTGAGTCTAAGACAAAAGATAAGGTTTTTTTTTTTTAATAACAAATGAGAGTGTCTGCTCTTTGTGTATAGTCAGACTATTGGCTATTACAACAAAAGTCAAAATCTCTCTTAACCAGAAATCTTAAAGATGTTACTTTGTATAGCAGCATCATATTTAATCTGAACCACTCAAAAAAGCTGTTGCTATCCCCTAGGTTGGAAAATGGATAAAGGAAGAGACACTAGCCATGATTATTACCATTTCCTGTAGATGTTAATAAATGTAAAGCAATCACCATGATAGGAGTTCTGTCAGCACTTGATCTGTAGACAGACATTACCAGTTTTTTCTATTACACATACTATTAGTCTTAAAATCTAAATTCATAGGGGCAGCTGGGTAGCTCAGTGGATTGAGGGTCAGGCCTAGAGACGGGAGGTCCTAGGTTCAAATCCAGCCTCAGACACTTCCCAGCTGTGTGACCCTGGACAAATCACTTTACCCCTGATGCCCACCCTTACCACTCTTCTACCTAGGAGCCAATAAACAGAAGTTAAGGGTTTAAAAAATAAAATATATATATATATATATATATATATATATATATTAAAAAATCTAAATTCATTTGTAAACCATCAAGAAAGAGTATGGTAGAAGAATACAAGTACTATTGCCTCATATAAAAGTAAATATCAATGGAAGGGATGGTCTGCAAAAAATGTTGATGCTAAGCCAATCAATCCATAAACATGTATAAATATCCATTCTGCGCCAGACACTGTGCTAAGCACTGGAGATAGAAAAAGGGGAAAAGACAGTTCTTCCTCTCAAGGAGCTGTCATCCAAAAAGCATTTGTAAATGAAATTCTGGAAAGCAGACAGTAAATACACTTTAAAGAGGGGAATGATCTTCCAGCATTTTTATAGGGTTCCGTTTCCATCACTGAGAAAAATAAAACATCTCTTTTGAAGTCTTAACACCTTAGTCTCCTCTCTGTAATATAAGGATGTAGAAATGGCATTTAAGAAATTCATACTAGAATGAAACATCAAGACTTAAACCAAGGGGGGCAGCTGGATAGCTCAGTGGATTGAGAGCCAGGCCTAGAGATGGGAAGTTCTACGTTCAAATTTGGCCTCAGAAACTTCCTAACTGTGTGACCCTGGGCAAGTCACTTGACCCCTATTGCGTAGCCCTTACCACTCTTCTGCCTTAGAAATAATACACAGTATTGATTCTAAGACAGAAGGTAAGGGTTTGTTGGAAGTAACATGGGTTAAAAAAACAGATTTTTCAAAATATCTTACAAAGGTACTGTTTGAAGAAAGCCAGAGACAGTATTGTAGCAAAAATAAAAGGTAACTGATATAATAATTATCAATTCATGTTTCTTATTTCTAAAAATATTTTTGAGAATGATCTTCACATTTATGAAAGGTATCTGATGAAAACAAAATGTAGTACTCAGGTTTTTGCAAATGATTTTTTATAGCTGACTTCATCTTTAGTCAAGACCAGCTAGCTGGCTTAGTGGATAGAGCATCAGACCTGGGGTCAGGAAGACCTGAGTTCAAATCCAGCATAAGATACTTACTAGCTATGTGGTCCTGGGCAAGTCACTTAATCCTGTTTGCCTCAGATTCCTCATCCATAAAATAAGCTAGAGAAGGAAAAGGCAAACCACTTCAATCTCTCTGCCAAGAAAGCCCCAAATGGGTTCACAAAAAGTCAGACATGAGTGAAACAACCAAACAACAGCAATCAACAAGACAGACAACTGAAGGAAATAAGGATGCATGATCCTGCCATGTGTTTGTTGATTACTAACAAAAAAGTATTTAATTCCATAAAGCAACAACAAAGCTGTGTACAACACACATATATCTCACATGTGAATAGATGCAACTACAGAAATTATTTTTTCAACACTCCTTAGATTTCTAGCCTCTTGAAAGGAATAAAACATGGAGACCTTTGTTCACCAGCAGTCTATGCCATGGAGATTGTTCTCAGCAGAATTCAAAAGGAAGAAGAATCTGCTATAGACAAGTCAAGCTCATCAGATGCTCCTGTTTATAGATAACGCACTGCTAATTATATTAAGCTCCAGAACACTATATGACCTCAATGAGATCCCCAGCCTCTCGAGTCATCTTAACAATCTCCATAGCAAAAATCAAAAAGTTGAAGAATGTTTACTGCCAATTTATAACAGCAAGCCAGATGGACAGCTCATTTAGACAGTTCATCAGTATTGTATAGCTTCGATAGGCATTGGAGATAAAGAGTGAACTCAGGATTGAAGAAGAGGAAGAGAAACAAGTGGAATTGCATTTGGGAAACATGCTTCACTTTTGATTATCCTAAATAGTTTCCTGACACAAAATTCCATCTTTTTAACATCAGTAATCTTCTTGTGATTTATGTCTGAAAATATCAGAATGTCACCTTCTGTAAAAAATTGCAATTCTTATTGATACAGAAGACAAAGGAAAGATAACCTGATGACTTCTGTATAAGAAATAGCAAAAAAGATATTGTCCAGAAAATGTGATTGAAAAATAGAGTCTCCCATAGATATGCATAAGCTTATGTATGTATTTTTTTCTTTTGAGAGTTAAAGGGAACTTTATTTTGGTTATCATCCAGACCTTTGAGTGCTACATTTATATACAAAAAGACATTGTATTCAAAGAGGGAAGGCAGAGACAATTTTAGAGTATGTTGAGATGAGTGTGATCAGGATTGTAAACCATACTAGGTGAGGAGAAGTTTTAAGGAGGAGGAATACTTAGCCTGAAAGAAAGCAGGCAGAGGTTAGGGTGAGGGGAGGGAAGAAGAAGCATGATAATAATTTTAAAATTACTTAAATGAGTATCTTGTGGAAGAGGGAATTAGACTTGTTCTTCTTGGCCTTAGAAAGCAGAGATATTTGTTGGGAGGTATATTTAGGTTCCGTTTAAGAAGAAATTTCCTAATGGAACTATCCAAAAAGTATAATGGGCTGCCATAGGAGAAGAAGGTGACATCTCCTTACTGAAGATCTCCCAATAGGCTGGATGATGACTCATTGATGTTTTAGAGGGAATTCTTAAACAGGCACAGTTGACCTAGTTGTCCTCTGAGGTCCTTTCCATCTCTTTGATTCCATAATTCATTAATGTTTAGAAAACTTTCTTGTCAAAAAGATCACTTCTCAGCAGCATAATAGTAAATAATATTATTTGGTTCAAATCCATTAATTCCACCTTGCACAGTAGAAAAATAGATAAGCTGCACTAGTCTCCATGGAATTTTAAAAGACCTAGAACAGACTGGGTATATTCCAGATGGAGGATTTATGGAAGAAGATCAATAAGAACTGCACAGGATTAGAAGGTATGGGTATCTTGTGATCTGTACCACTGGCAATTTCTTTTTTCTTTTTCCCCATTGGTAATAATTTGAAGGGGAAATAGTTTTATGCCTGAATTAGAGGACTTATAAGTGACTATAATTAAAAATAGAATAAAACTTTAAAAAATTGATTATAGTTCTGAATTAATTCACATGAATTATAACAGAATATTCAGGAAATCCATGTGACAGGTTACTGGTGGAGTATGCAGGGCTGGGAAACCAGTCCTTTGAGTATATATAGTACTGAATGTGGCATGGACACTGGGAGTTCATATTGCCCTTTAAGTGATTACCTGTGTACGCACAATTATTAGAGTGGGATGGAATATGAAAGCACCATTTGTGGGTCCCTGGAAGTTTATTAGGTTATTAGGTGAGTGTGAAACCCCCTACCCTCTTTTATGATTATAATAGCCTTTATGATTATAACGTAAATAATATAGTTTGCTTCCTATGAATTATAAGCATACAGAGTAGGATAGTACCAAATCTTGCTGATAGGCATTTTGACCTTAAGCGTGTAACCCAGAAGCTTCTATTGAGCCTACCACACCTCTCTCTGTATATGGCAAGGCAGTCAGACAGGAGGTGGAGGGCTCCTTTGGAGTGTATGACAAGATAGTCAGATAGGAAGTGGGGGGTTGCTCTTGGGTGCAGACATCAGTCACCCAACTGCTGACTCCTAATATTACACCATGATTGTCAGCAAAAACACTTAGACCCTGACTGATTATTGCAGACCCTTGGAAAGGTCAGCAATAATAATAGAAATAGGCCACCACCCATAGTGATTATTTTTGTACTTTCCAGCTTATTCAGCACTTGTGTCATTGGTTAGGACCTGCCTATGTGAAAGATTTTTGCATCCATTCTGTTTTAATTTTTATTGTATTTTCTGTCACTATGTCATCAGATTTCTTGGCATAAAAAAAGGCTAACTCAAGTTTTGGGGTCTTTGGTCTTGGCACTGACCAGAGTCTGGCTTTATTGTGAGACTGGCCACCTCTCAATAAACTTAATAATAGGGGGCAGTAGGGTAGCTCAGTGGATTGAGAACCAGGCCTAGAGATCTCAGTGGATTGAGAACCAGGCCTAGAGATGGGAGGTCCTAGGTTCAAACCTGGCCTAGGCACTTCCCAGCTGTGTGACCCTGGGCAAGTCACTTGACCTCCATTGCCTACCCTTACCACTCTTCTGCCTTGGAGCCAATACACAGTATTGACTCCAAGACGGAAGGCAAAGTTGTTTTGTTTTGTTTTTTTTAATAAACCTAATAATATCTTGGAGATTGTATTGGCGTAATAAATTTTCACCACAGGTGCAGATCCCCAGAAATTTGTGTCCGATACTTAGTAGGTAAAAATACATAGAGAAGTTGTGTTTGTCCCTGAGGGTAAACTTTGACTTGTGGGAAAGCTGGGATTGGGGAACAGTGAAGAGGCAGATTTTGCCAACTGGTAATATTGAGTGAATCCTCCATCTTGGTATTGTCACTACAGAGTTAATCTAGCATCTGTAGACAGTGATGATAAACTCTAATAAATAAACTCTAACAAAAGCTATATTTGGGTTTGTTCAGCTTTGACTCTTCCCCTTAATTTCCACATGGGGACACACAGTACCTAGAAGGGTTACAAGAAGACCCAAAGTCAAAACATCAGAGTGTGAGTGTGGGACACATGGAGGAAGGGAAGTGCAAATGTTGATGAAGTCATAGATCCATTGAAATGTAACCAAGCAGTGGAAGAGACTAACAGCAGAAATTCAACAGATCAGGTTCTGAGAGCTCCTGAAGCTCACAAAATTTAAATGTTTTACATATATATGCTGCTAGTAGTAGCAGAACTGGGACTAGAATTCAAGTCTTCTTGACTCAGTCTATCTGTCGATCTTTAAGGTTTACAAGACAATTGAAAAGTATTAACTGATTTTGTTCTCACAACCACTGGAAGTAGATTCTATTTTTATCCTCATTTTACAGATGAGATGACTGAAGCAAATATAGAGGTTAAACGATTTGCCTGGGGTCACATATCTAGTTCAATATATGAGGCTGGATTTGATTTTCTGACTCTAGGTTCAGTACTCTATTCACTATACTGCTGTGGGTATGATTAAAAATTTGAATTTTTTTTTTAAACCCTTGTACTTCGGTGTATTGTCTCATAGGTGGAAGAGTGGTAAGGGTGGGCAATGGGGGTCAAGTGACCTGCCCAGGGTCACATAGCTGGGAAGTGTCTGAGGCCGGGTTTGAACCTAGGACCTCCTGTCTCTAGGCCTGACTCTCACTCCACTGAGCTACCCAGCTGCCCCTAAAAATTTGAATTTATTTGCATTGCTCTCCTCTTTGTACCATGCAGTTCCATTTGGGATACCTTTTTGAAAACAGAAAACTGAATTCATCATAATTTTTTCTTTTTTTTTTTTCAGAATTGGGCCAAGGAAAAAGCTACTGGTATAGACTTCGGTTTTTGGACACCTGTGAATTCATTATCGAGCTCTTTTCCAAATCATTTTTCTGTAAATATTTCTTTCTACCTGCTCTTGAGTTGACACATGACCCAGTAGCAAATGTGAGGTATGGCATCAATCCAATGAAATATTGTATGATTTATCAATTTCCTATGCACCTCTTTAGTTGGTTCCAGAGCAAATCTTCTTCTCTTATTAACGAATGTTTGTTGTGCTCTGAAATCATTATTGGACTTGACTAATAATTGTCATTAATCTTTTGAAGTGTATTCCTCTGACACTGCCCCAAATTTGCTGGCCAGTACCATTAGGATAGCATTTATCAAAGCAAGGCACACAGCTTTTTCTTTTTTCAGCAAAGTGACACGAATTTGATGCTGTTCTCTGTAAGGGAATTTTAGCTATTTTATAGATATATATTTAAGGTGTGGCCGCCAGGAATCAATAATTCAGATTGATTCCATAATTAAAATAGATCCAAGTCAGGATCAGGTTTAAGGTAGTTTATTTACAATTAGGAAGGTGAAAGGTAAGGAAATAGAGAGAGGGAGAGGCTAGTACAGGCCTGCAGAGGCCCAAACGGAGAAAGAGGGCTAAAAGGCTAATTAAACTAGATTACACGCCACAAGGCCTTAGCAATCAGAGAGGCAAGAAGCCTACTTAAGGCAGAGTTTGGAAAACGCCAAGGTAGGCCAAGGAAGTCAGCCTAACTTACCCAAGTGACCACTCAGAGTAGAAGCTGCCTGAGGTCTCCCTCGAGATCCTTCAGCACCAAGTTCAAAGGGGGAACTGCCTCCACAGGAAGTAACCAACATACTTGAAGAGATAGTCTCGTCACTTCCTGTGGGTCCACCTCTAATTCAAGTGGACAAATGGCAGCCTCTATACCGATTTGGACTGCCCAAAGGGCAGTCCCTTGTTCTTGATTTGTTACTTATTGTCACGTGTGGGTAACTCATCCCCCTCCCCACTCAGGGAGGTGGGGATGACATCATCTCAGGTAAGTAGAGTGTTAACTATGAATAGGCTAGAGCTAATTCTATTTACACATCTCCCATCAGCAACTTATTTTGAAACCTTTTTGCTTCTGCCCTCACAAAGCTATATGGTAGTAGCTGCCAGTTGTGAAACTATATGTGTGTGTGTGTGTGTGTGTGTGTGTGTGTGTGTATGTGTGTGTGTGTATATATATATACATATATATATATATATCCATCATAAGATACCCTTGAGCTGTGAGCTGTGGAGATAAAAAGAAAAAAATCATAACCTTGACTTTATAGAAATTATAATTTCATAGGGTAAGAGCTTCTCAAGAAGAAACAATTACTACTCTTCCTGATATATGGCTTACGTACAGTTTGATTTGGGAGCCTGTTTTAGGCCAAGAAAACTTTTATCATAGCTCATAGCTTTCTTTGAATGACTCTGACTATGTTAAATTAGGACTAGAATAAACATGGAAAATAAAATCTTAAAGTTCAGAAAGGTATGTTTTCCTCTTATCAATATGACTCAACGCCACAGTTCTTTATTTTCAGGGAAGTTAGAACAGTCCTCAAAATGGCCTTGTGAAGTAGAAGCAGATAGGGTAGTGCTCTGCTAATAAGGGCATACTGTGTGTGTCTACTTCAATGTTATTTTTTTCTTGCTAAAGCCACTCTAGAAGAAAGTCCCTTTCAGCTCCCCTTGGTGATTTCAAGAAAAAATAGCTTTTGGTGTTTCATAAAAAGTCTCAGCTAGAAGTTTAGGTTGAACAAAGCATCCTAGCATTTCATTCATTCTTTTTTTTTTTTTCCTTTTAATCCTTACCTTCTGTCTTAATATCAATTCTAAGGCAGAAGAGTGGCAAGGGCTAGGCAAAGCAGAGTTAAGTGACTTGCCCAAGGTTATATACAGCTAGGAAGTTCTTGAGGCCAGATTTGAATCAAGCAGGTCCTCCTGACTCCAGGCCTGACACTCTTATCTACTGAGCTATGTAGCATCCCATTCTAAGAATGATTTTTAGGAATATTCCAGTCTATTTCTTTTGGAGGGATAGATCTTGAAAGGCATCTTATCTAGCAAAGTGATCCCAAACTGACCTAAAACCTGGGCTTTAACTTTACAGTGCAGAACTATTCTTATAATCCACTCCACTCTTCCCAGGCTGCTTTCACTTACTCTAGTTGTTCACTGGATTTTAAGTACTACTCCTCTTTTCTATAGAATGAAACTCTGCTACCTTTTGCCCAAAGTGAAATCTACTCTCAAGATTCCTGCGGACAAACATTTACTTCAGCAGTTAGAATTGTGTATAAGAAAACTCCTCTGTCAAGAAAAAGATAAAGATGTTCTAGCTATTGTAAAACGAGTAAGTATAATTTATGACTCTTTCAGTAAGCTGGGGATATAACAAAAGCCCAAGAATTGCAGAGAAAACAGAGAGGCTGGGGGTCATATTGTGTGCCTTTCTGACATTGAGGCCAGCTTTTTATCTCCTGGGCATGCAACCTCTCAGAAAGGTAAAATAATGATGATCCCAGCTTCACTATTCTGGCTCTTGATGTTAGAAAAATCATCAAAATCCCTTATTTTAAGAATAGGAATTAGAGAACATCCTACATGAGCATATATGGATCCTTTTGCATATGATCTAAAGGAATTAGAATTTCTTGATATAAACATGACTAAGACTTCAAAATAAAATATTATTTCATCCAAGTGAATAAATGCTTTTGTTCATAAAAATAGCATGTGTTCTATAAAACGCTGAAGTTTTATATGGAAGGACCCTTAAAAATCTAGACCGCTCCTTCATTTTACAAAAAAGAAATTAAGGCCAAAAATGATTTAGTGACTTACCCAAGAATATGGTTTCCTTAGTGATAGAGCCAAGGCAACTAGGTCCAGGTCTCCTCACTCCCAATTCAATGCCCAAATTTCCACTGTGCCACATGACTTCCTATTTTTATACATATTGCTCCTAGAGAATTCTTTTAGTGGCATGTACAGGAAGATAAAGTAGAACATAACTTAATATAAGCTTCAAATAATTATGAATCACATGACCATTCATAATTAACAAATTTTACAAGAACATAGCAAACCTATTTTTATGAATCTAATATGGAATATAAAGAGATATAGTTGGTTTGTGAGCATTCATTTGCATGGCATTTTGTTTTAAGTTTATCAGCCGAAATTGACATTGGATTTAAATCTGGGAAAAACTGTTCTGCTTCACTTCAATAACAGAAGAAATTGCCTTTTTAAAAATGTTGACAGTACTTGAGGCATCTGGTAGTGGAATCCTTTAAACTATGGGAACCTTTTTATAAGGATTGCCAGTAAAATGCAAGTTGCTGATTCTAGCCTCTCAGTACATCCCTTCTCCCTTAGTTGAAAATTTAGCCCTTTTGGTGTCAGTTGACTTAACCACATTTGATTATTCTTGATTTATACAATTTTAGTTCATTGAAATATAAATCCCCTTTTTAAAACTATTAAATTTTCAAGCAGCTCTATGTATACCTAAATAGAAACAAATTAATTTTTTTAACTATTACCAGAATTTCTAACTTCAGCTAATTACAGATGTTTAAGGTAAAGCTTGAGATGGTAGCAAACGGCTACAAAATTCTTTAGGAATGTGGATGTGGCTATTAGTTTCAGGATTGTATAAGCCAAAACTACAAACAAGTTTAACAAAGATTTACATTAACTTTTGGATGATGGCCACATAATGGGTTATCAGAGATTTGTTAGGGATATCCCATGGGAATCTTTATCTTAAGAATGATATCAAGAATGACATTATAGCTTAAAACTCACCACAAACATAAAAACTTTTCTAAGACCAAAATCCTGAAATCTGAAAATCTTCCTTTTTACCAAAATCTCTTGTCCTATTACCTCTTCCTGTCCCTTATTCCTTTCACATCAGTCCCTTAATTCTTCCTCTTTTCTTCCAGATTATCATACCTGTTTTGGTATCTCCTCCTTCCTCTCACCCAATTAAGTCTTAACTTCACAGTCAGCCACTTCTTTATTGCCTTTTCTTCTGTCTTTGTATTGCCAGTTCCCCAGCCTTCCCTCGTGACAACTCAGGATCACTTCTATCATAGATGCTTCTGTGTTTCTACTTGTAAATGGCCAGACATTGCTAAGGATCTAATAAATGAATGAATGAAAAAAAATATTTTAAGTGCTTACTATGTACAAAAACACTGAAGAGACAAATTAGATGGTACATGCTCTCAAGGAATTCTCATTCTAATGGGGAAACACCACCCATGGAAGGTTTCAGCCATAAGTCAAATGGAAATGATCCCATGGCCTTAGTATGTTGTGGCAAAGCAGACGATAATGACTTTTTAAATATATTTCCACTGATAAAATCATAGCATTTTCTGATGTTGAACCATTTGAAAGTGCCAGAGACTTTGGAAGAAATAACTTTCTTACATTTTCCAAATTCAAATGGGCCCTTAACTGCAGTAAAGTAAACTTTTTATTTCTCTTATGCTTCTTGACCTCTCTGCAGCCTTCAACACTGTTGAATACCTCCTTCCCCTTAATATTCTTTTCTCTTTTAAGTTTTCATTACAGTGCTCTCTCCTTCCTACCTGTCTGAACACTCCTTTTGAGATCCTCTTGCCACATCTTCATCCAGGTCACTCCTGCCTACCATCGGTGTCCTACAGGCTTCTCTCCTGAGGTCTCTTCTCTTTTCCCTCTTTATTATTTCACTTGTTGATATTATCAGCTCTTGTGAATTCATTTATCATCTCTCTGCTGATGATTCTTAAATTACTTATCTACCTTTGACCTCTCTGCTAACTTCCAGTCTTGCATCTCTAGCTACCTACTAGACCTCTCAAACTGCATGTCCTGTAGACAATTTAACACAGCACTCACTGAATTCATCATCTCCCTCACCAAAACCTACCCCTCTTCCTAACTTCCCTATTACTTTTGAGGACATTCCTATCCTCCTGGGCACCAAGACTCAGAATCAAGTTGTCATCCTGGACTCCTCATTCTCTCTGATCCACCCCCCTCACCTTATACAATCTATTACCAACGTCTCTCGATTTTACCTTCCTAACATTTCTCAAATATTCCTTTTTTTCCCTCTCATACTGCCGTCGACCTACTATAGGCTTTTATCACCTCACACCTGGAGAGTTTTCCTGCTGCAAGTCTTTCCCCATTCTGATCTGTCCTACACTCAAGCTTTCAGAGTGATCTTCCTTAAACATAAGTCTGACCATGTCACTCCCTACTCAATAAACTAGTAGTTTCTTATTACCTCCAGGATCAATCATAAAGAACCCTATGCTTTCTTTTCTTTTTTTAAAACCCTTACCTTCTTTCTTAGAATTAATACCAAGTATCATTTCCAGAAGGGTGGTAAGGGATAGGCAATTGGGGTTAAGTGACTTCCTGAAGATCACACAACTAGGAGTGTCCGAGGCCAGATTTGAACCCAGGTCCTCCTGACTCCAGGCCTGGCACTCTTATCTGCTGTGCTACCTCGATGCCCTGGTTTCCTTAACTTCCTTCAAAACTCAATTCAAATTTCACCTTCTTCAGGAAGCCATTCCTAGGACCTCCAGCTCTAGGCCCTTCATCTCTGAGATTACTTTCCATTTACTCTGCATATATCTTATATTTACTTATTTATATACATGTTTTCCCCTCCTTTACAATGTGAGTTATTGGAGGATAAGGGCCTGGATTTTTGTCTTTCTTCAAATCTATGATGCTTAACACAGTCCCCGGTATATAGTAGACACTTAGAAGTGCTTATCATCTGACTGTCAGAGGTAGTATTTTGCAACAGGTAAAGTATCACAATATGGTATTTATTGTGTTTTGTTTCAGCCAGGTATCTTCTACTGTGAAAGAAGAGATTTCTAGACCAAAGCCTTAGAATTGATCAGATCAACCACTGGCTTAACACCCTCATTAGCTTGTAATTAGGCTTATAATGTAAAAGAGCAGGGAGGATAAAAGATATTCTAGATAAAAGAACATAATACAGCTTGGCTTATGTAGCTATAGCCATAAGATAAAAACTTAATCATCACTGTATTGGTTTATTAAAATTCAGTCTGTCTTGATCTTGAGAATGAATAGAAATCACTTAAGCTGAATATACTTATAAAGCACAAAATAAAGTGTAAAGAATAGGCACAAAACTATGGAAAGTATGAAGGAAAAATAGGAGTTAATCAAGGCAGCTAGATGGTACAGTGGAAGTGCTGGACTTGGTTGCAGAAGGACCCAAGTTAAAGTCCTACTTCAGACTCTATGACCCTAGGCAAGTCAATTAACTTCTCCCAGTCTCCATTTCCTTGTCTATAAAATAAGAAAAATAAGAGCATCTACCTCATAGTTTTTTGTAAGGATCTAATGAGATAACATATACAAAGTGCTTTGCAAACCTTCATGTACTATATAAATACTATCATTAGCATCACCATTATAATTATCAATACTATTATTATATTTAAAAAGCATATTTACATTACATTGTTCTAGAAGTTAATGGTATGTTAACCTATTGGTTAATAGTATGTTAAAGTGTGCTTAGTACCAAGATATGCTTTGCTTATTTTTTAAGAGCTAAAGGGGCCTGTAAAAGTCTTCCATTCACACTTACTGTAGTATAGAATTCTTCAAGTTTTCTTCCCTGAATATTTTTTTAAACCCTTACCCTCCATCTTAGAATCAATACTATGTATTGGTTCTAAGGCAGAGGAGCAGTTAGGACTAGACAATAGGGGTTTAAGTGATTCTCCCAGGGTCACACACCTAGGAAGTGTCTGAGGCCAGATTTGAATGTAGGACCTCTTGTCTCTAAACCTGGCTCTCAATCCCTTGTGCTACCCAGCTGCATTCACTCCCTGAATATTTTAAAGAAATGATTGATTTTGTTATTACTGTTTTGGAATAAAAAATAATAACCATGATTTTAACTCTTTGTTTATAGACTGTGTTAGAGTTGGATAGAATGGAAATGTCTATGGATGCTGTAAGTACACTATATACTTTGAAAGGAATATTTAAAATTTTTGTTAGTTATTATTTATGCTTCCTCATTTCATTTTCAATTTTAAACAGTTTCAGAAAAGGTTTTATGAAAAAGATTTGTTGGATCAAGAAAAAGAAAGAGAAGAGCTCCTTCTTTTGGAAATGGTAGGTTTCTCTGTTTTTTCCCCATTGCTTTTATTACGTGGGAGAATCTTTTCCAGCAGGTGACAACTTTACATTTGGGATTAAACTTACTGAGAGTCTCTTCAATGGTCCTTCCTCACTGTATTTTTCTTAAAAAGATTAAAGAGAAGATCTGATGCTTTTTACTATAGGATTTCATGAATTGAAAGGATATTTATCTTCTGATTGTGTCCATTAGATTTTGGGGAAGGAAAGAGGACAAAATCCTTGTTTGACTAGCATTTTCTATGATTTTGAGGATATTTCCAGACCAAAGCCATGTCATCTCTTTGTCTTATTGCTCTTTCTTGCATGCTTTTGGATAACATAGAAGAAAACAAAATCATTTCTATCCAAAACCACAGCTCAGTTTGCCTTGAGGATGTGACCTCCCCACCTGGAGGGGTCTATTCATCTTATACCCTGCTATTGCATTAAACTTTCTAGCATATACATAAACTGATGACATCATCTCCTACAGTCAAAAGCCTTCAAGGATAGAACATTTCCTACTTAATAAAATCACCTTTTTTTTTTTAAGCTTATAAACAAAAGGTCTCCATCTCCCTCTACCTTCCCTTTCTGGCCTCAATTCTACTGCTTTCTTTCAGGTTTCCTGTTTCCTAGCTACCATTGCCTAAATAGGCCTTACCACTCCCCTGACTCCTCTTTGTCTTTGCTTATGTCATTAACCTTCCCTCTCCCCAGATCTGTTAGTTGAAATCATATCATTCTCCAAACCCCAATTCAAATGTCACCTCTTTCTTATACCTTTCCTTGATATCCCCAAACAAAAGTAGTCTCTTAGCATTTTGTACCTTTTGTGTGCTTTTAAATCACTTTTTAATTTAAAAATAAATAAATAAATCATTTTAAAATTATACATAATAATGGCGATAAGCCATTATTTTTCCTCAAAGATAACTGATGTTTAAGAACATGGTTTTTATTTAGCTAATATAGTAGTTATTTGTACACATCATTTCCTTCTCATTGAGTTGTCAGTTCTTTGTGCATAGCTTCTGAGTCTTAAACATCTTGTCCTGTCCTCAGTGTTTGACATAGGGCCTTTCATATAAGGCATGAGAAAGAAACTAGACCTGAAATTTCATTGACTTAGGGATCTCCTAGGTGAATAAAATCTTATCAATGCAGGTTAGCACTTTCCCTTCAATTTATATATTAGAGAGTTGACTAGAGCACTGTGAAATGAACTGCCTTGCTGAACATCACATAGACAGTCAGAGGCCAGATTTGAACCTTGGTTTTCCCAGCTTCAAGGCCAGCTCTCCTATCCAGGACACCATGCTGCCTCTCAATATTTTTTTTACAACCTTATTGAAAACAGTGTTTCTAAGTTTCTAAACAATGTTTTCCCATTTTATCTGGAAGCACATTTTTTAATAGCAATTTCATGTCCATGGACCATAGACAATGTGACTGATATTTGGGTTCTGAGCCAGTAGACTGATCTTTCTAAGGGAAGAAAAGACATAAAGACCTTAAGGTACACATATTCATATTTGAGGTTGTTAGGGGAAATGGAGTGTTCCTAAAGAGAACCTAGGCTTCAACAGGAAAAAAAATAATTTGAAAATAGAGGAGACTTGAGTCATGTCAGGAGATTAGGGAGTGGAAGAAATGCCACCTGGAGGTGGAAAAAATGGAAAAAGTATGTATTGTGCTAACAAAAGCCAGCTATTTGAGGATTTTTATGAAGAGGGAAATTTTGAGGAAGAAATAGCTGCTTCTCAAGGAATGATGTTGTAGAACCTCATACTTGTAATGCAGGGGTTCTTACATTGTAATATTACCCTAGGCCAAAGGACAGCAACCTTTTTGGCCATGAGAGCCATAAACGCATATGGAAGGAAGAGGATGGAGGCAGAAGGCGCTGGAATATGGGGCGGGGGCTGAAGGGCCTCCTGGGGCTCTGCCCAGACTGGCAGGTCAGGAGGTGGAGCCAGATATGGCTCGAGAGCCATACATTGCCAACCCCTGCCCTAGGCAATCCTGTCAGTTATCAGAATGGAATTCTGGGGTAGCATGTGCCAGATGCCAGGGGCTAACCAGCAGTTGGGCTGTGACTATATAAGGTCCTGCAAACCCAACCTTGGGGTTCTGTTTTCCCTTGACCTCACTCAGTCAACTTAGTATCCCTGACCTTTCCCCCTGGGCCCTGGGTGGTAAAGGGAGGTGGATCATGGGTAGGAACTTAGATATGTAGCCTAGTGGTTAGGGCCACCTCTAGAGCAACAACATCATCAGTGTTCCTAGTTGATCAAATAACACCAAGCCAGAGTCTAGTTATCTCTGGCTGGGGGCTGGTTGCCCTCAGCCTGTAAAGACCCTTTAGGTCCTTTGCCAGCAGCTGCCAGTTGCCCGTAGCACCAGCTTAGCAAACCCTGCATTACATACTTTATCAAGGAAGAAAGCATTCAGGAAAGATCAGAGGAAGAAGAGGAAAAGTAGTGGTATTTGATGACTTCCTATTCAGTTACTAAATAGTTTGTCAAATAAATATCAACAGTAGAAAGAAATATAGCTAAAAACTAAGAAGTCTCCAAAGGCTTTTCCCCCTTCTGGTGATTCAGTAGGGTTCACAAGATACTGCAAATAGTATAAATCCAAATAGCATAAATAAATAAATGATCTTGGGTGGGAAATTGGAAGATCCAAGCAAGGCACAGTTTGCCCACTCACAGTTGCCCACTAAAGACAAGGAATTTAGAAAAAAGAAATTTATTTGAGAATTGCATAGCTGGCTAAAACTAGTAACCCAGGCTTCTCAGTTTAGAGCAGTGGTTCCCCAAATTTTTTTGGCCTACTGCCCCCTTTCCAGAAAAAATATTACTTAGTACTCCTGGAAATTATTTTTTTTATTTTAATAGCAATTAATAGGAAAAATAAATGCACCTCTGGGCATCACCACCTCCCTGGATTGCTGCAGCACCCACCAGGGTGTGGTGGCACCCACTTTGGGAATCACTGGTTTAGAGGTAGAAAAGATCTCAAGAATCCATCTAACCCAACTCCTCATTTTGAAGAAGAGAAAATAGGTTCAGGAATGTGAAATAACTTGAGAGTCTCTCAGGATAAGGACTGGGACTTGTGGACCATGGCTTAATATTTTATGGGGATAACAGGCTCTTGGTCAGGAATGTAAGGCATCTAACAAAGCCTCATAAGAATGTACCTTCCTGACATATTGCAAATCTAATCAAAAGGGCCTTAAACTTAAAAGGATAGGAGAAAGAACTGATTAATTATAGATACCAGCATAGATACCATAGATTATACCCATTTTACAGATGAGGAAGCATTTCAGTACAGACATGAAGTCATCGGATTTTATTACAGATACCTTTTTTGGATTTTTGTCTTCTGTGACCCTCTGGGTATTTAAACTACTTTTCTTTCTTCTTCCTTGTAGTTAGTTGGTGTTCTTCATACTTGAAGAGGACCAAAATGACCAAAATGACATCACTGTTCTTCCTTACAAAGACAAATGAGCTATTTTCTTTTTAAGAAGTCAAGCAATCTTTGCTACTTGGAAAAAAAATCCATTTGAAGATTTTTTAAAAATAGTATATTTATAGATACCTAATCTTCATTTGTCCAGAAAATTCAATTCTATTGAACAGCTTAACCTTTTTTCTCTCCATAATGCCAAATAACTGAATCTGTATGAAAAACTAAGAAATAATTTTAATTACTTTCAGTTACTTTCTACATAAACATTATCTTGAGGACTTTAAAAATAGAAATTGAAACACTCTAATGAAACATCACTAATCTGAAAGACATGTATTGTTTGTTTTGGCTGATGTGAGAATTTTTAAATTTCCTTTTCAGAAAATTTTGACTTACTATTTTTGGTACATCCTTCATGAGGAATTAAAAAGAACTCAGAAAAATATGTGACTTCATTGAATATGGTTTGAAAATATATATTTTGTGCTTTGGATGGGCAATTCCATTTGTAAGAGATAAAAGGTCATTCTGGCAGCTTAGGATCACTTTCATTTGTTGTTGTTGAGTCATTTCAGCCATGCCCCAGTTCTTTGTGACCCCATTTGGGGTTTTCTTGGAAATCATACTGGAGTGTTTGATATTTTCTTCTACAGCTTTTTTAATAGTTGAGTTAGCTAAGGCAAACAAGATTAAATGATTTGTCCAGGATCATACAACTATTAAGTGTCTGAAGCCAGATTTGAACCTAGAGAGATGAGACCTACCCAGGCCAGGTACTCTATTCATTATGCCACCTAGCTTCCCCTTTTTGTTACAGAAATTTTAAAATCTATTTAGGCTATTTTGTTTTAATGTTACATACAATGTCTCCATAACAGGAGCAACTAGAAAAAGAAAAGCAGCAGAATGAGTCACGAACGAGCAGTGATAAAATCTTTGAAAAGAAACGTAAGTAATTTGTATTCCTTTTCTTCACTGTTTAATGATTGCCTTTTGAAGAACAATACTTGGTTTTTAGCTTGGTAAGTACTATTGCTTCTTTTTTGCACTTATTAAAAGTGGTTTTAGCATGGTCCTGTTTCAGATTTGGTAAAAATATAAATTATAATGTTAAATGCAATTTTGGTGAAGAAAAAGTTTCATATCTGTAAATCTGAAATGGAACATATATCAAGAATTTGAGATACTATTAAATGATTTATGAAATATGGCTAATTATGATATATGGATTGATACCAAAATATATACTTTAGGCAAGAATGATTTCATTGTTGAATGTAAACATATGTTTAAATGCAATCTGTTTGAATGTGATTTTGTTTAACCATAGATTATTTATGAACTTGTACTGTGGACTAAATTAATGTCTAAGATGAATTGGATAAGATAATGTGCTAAGATATAGTTTGTAAATGGTGTATTTAAATGATACAATTTTTAAGAAGGATAATGATCTGGGTTCTTTCAGCTACTAATTAGAAGGCAAAAGAATACCTAGTGGAGTGAAGTTTATTTGAATAATGATGGTGAAAATCAAGTAGAAGATGAGAGGAATGTTGTGTTAGACTCTGAAATAAACATGTTGTTAAGATATTTAATCAGAGTGTATGGCTTTTAAATAAAGTCCAGTGGGAGGAATGTCATATGTAAGTTTTAAGTGTGTAGTGTATGTGAAGAAAAAGGCAAAGCAGAGAGTTCAATTCTGTGTTGAAGAGGCTTTGAAGGGAAAGAATGAATGTTTTGAGACTAGTAAGTTTAAGTAACTAACTTTCTCATTTCCCCACAACCAAGAAAGACAGATAAGCATTTATGGCCCTGAGTATTAGAAGAGAAGAAATAAATTATAAAAGGTGGTGATAAATTCTTTTTCAGTTAAAGAGCCATTGTAATGTAAGGAGTGTCTGTGAAGACTAAAATAGTGAAAAAAATATAGAATTGGTATTTATTGGATGGGAAAGTTAAAGAAAAGTATTTTTCTGTAAACGTGTGAAAAAAAGCTTATTTGGGTTATGGAATTTTCAAGATAATGGAGTTAAAAGCTTACAATTGGTAAGTTTTGCCATTTAAGTTAAAGGCTCTTGGGATCTCAACTAATATTATTTTGAGTTTGGAATTCAGGTACTGCTGTCTGATGATTGATCCATCATTCATAAGAAAAACTACAAAACGCTCAGAAGAATGTGAATTATTATAGGTGTAGGTCCTCATAAAGTTGAGAGGACAATTTCATCCTAAGCTGAGATGAGAATTCTTCTGACTTGGTAAGGCCACTGGAGTCTGATGATCCCTGAGTAAAATGGTTATTGCATTAGCAATTAACCTATACCTGAAGTCAAATAGTATTAATCTTTTCCTGCTATAACAAATTCTGATAACCAGTATGAAAATTCCATATCCCAAGCAACCAAGTGAATGGGCAGTTGAAGGTTAGCATTTATCAAGTGCTAACTAAATAGAAATTAATTGTTTATCAATTCTTAAAATTTAATTCAACTATTAATTAAATTGTCAACTAATGATCTGTACTACTTGTTACATATTGCACAACCACCCACCCTGGAGGCAATACCTAGAAGGGGAAACTGAGGCAAGTGAGAATAACACATCCCTAAAAAAAAAAGGGGGGACTGAGTGAGATAGAAATGAGTGTGTTATTCTCAGGATGAGCATTCAGCTCACATAGGCTGGTTTCTTACCTTTTGTTGATTGAGGACTCTGGGACAAATTTAGGAGAGAAACTGATGGAAGACAAAAAAGGTAATGAACAGTTCAGTTGCTCCCCTTACCCGAATCACAGGTGTTTTAGATTGTGAGTCAAGGTTCAATGTGGGGAAAGGGGGAAGAGCCTTGTGTATATAATGCCTGCTTGCTATCTAGGTACTTCTTAGCCCATCATTAAAATGTTCCCTTTCACAAAAGACATATATTGCCTTTTTTAACTCCTACCTTCTGACTCCAGGTTTGTTTATTTGAGTGAATCATCATTTTTACCTCATGCAAGACCAAGAAGGAATAGTCAGATAGGTAGAAGAAGGACCAGAAGAGAATGAGGACTAAACAATGAATACTTACATCTGAAGTATATAAAGCAAGGTTATATGAAAAAAATACTGAAATTTATGTGTTATGTCAAAAAATAGATTTTGGAATCTAATTTCCTAATACTGTATATGCATAGAGCTTGAATAAGAATTGAGTGATAAAAATAACAACAGCACTTAAACAAAATTTTAGGTAAAGACAGTAAAACATCAACCGTGCTACAAAAAAACATTCCTATGTCTGTTGCGGGATCATCTTCATCTGTCCCATCTACAAGTAAGGAACAACTTGCTTTTATGCTATTTCCCTTCCTTTATACACATTAGTTCTGGGGAAAGAGTTGGGACATGCAATTAAAGGTTATAGTAGAGGATGTATTTGCATTTTCCTGTTAGTTGTGTTCCTGTTCTTAATGTAGGATGCAGTTGAAATTTCTTTTAGACCATTTTCCAAATATTTCAGTCAGTACTATGACATAACAACTTAGATATGTCTTTTTTTGTTATTGAAAATGAAAAAAAAATCACAGTTTAAAATTTTTATTTTTATTTATTTCTCTAGGCAAAGAAACCAAGAAATCCAAATTGGTAAGAAGCCAGTCCTTCAGTAGTCAAGCTCTTCACCCTAAATATGGCAACTTAGAAAAGTGTACTGGGTATGTCTTAAGTTCTAACCCTTTATTTTGTAAGCAACAAATGACTATATATCTTATTCTCTTGCCCTACTACATTTTTACTTGTATTTTTTTTATTCCACCCCCCCCAAGAAAAATTACAGAATTAATTACAGATTATCAATAGGCCGAAAGTTCATCTATTTCCTTTTTTTAAGACATTGTAAAAGTTACTATGGCTATAAAGATAAGATACAGATTATGCAGATACAAAGCTTTTAGCCTAATGGGGGGAAACACTTGCACATAATCATCACAGAATTTCCAAGCTAGAAGAGAGAAAATAATCTAGTATAATCCATATCTAAATAATAACTCCTTCTACAACATATGTTGAAAATAGATTGTCTAAGCTCTGCTTCTTTTAGTGAGGTTGGACCCATTGCCTCAGAGGCCACCTATTCCAGCCTTTTAAATAGTTCTAATTATCAGTAAGAGACAGCTTTGGCTCAGTGGTTAAGAGTCAGGAAGATACGAGTTCAAATTCAACCTCAGACACTTCCTAGCTGTGTAACCCTGGGTAAATCACTTAACTTTTGATTGACTGACAAAAGGATCCATTGGAGAAGGAAATGGCCAACCACTTCTGTATCCTTGCCAAGAAAATTCCATGGATAGCTATAGTCTATGGGGTCATGGAAATATAACTGAACAACAAAGAAATTATTTGTAAGTTTTTCCTTACATTAAATCTAAACTTACCTCTCTACAATATTCATCTTTTACCTTGATATAAATTACTATTATATAAAGTAGTATAAGGCAAATAAGTGCAAAGAAGAGGGCCAGAAAAAAATGTTTTAAGAAGTTTGAGGTAAAAAGAGATTACTCTTATCTAATGGCAGTCAAGAGAAGGCTTCATGAAAGAGGTGGTACCTAAGTTGGGACTTGAAGGAACTAAATAAGCATTGTAAAGAATATTTATCACTTTAAAAAAGCTATTAGACCAGCATTGGCAAATGTTTTAGAGATCGCGTACCCAAACTGCACCTTCCAGCTGCCTGTAAGCCCCACTGCATTACTTCAGACAGTGAAGGGAGGAAGTACTCATATTGGGTTGCTGGGGAAAGGAGAGGGGCATGTGAACATTGTCCTCTGGCACTCTGAAGAGAGGGAACAGAGTCGCCCATACTGGCATGCTGGGGCATGCGTGCTGCATCTTCACCAACATGGTACTAGACTCTCCAATCTGTATATGAATAGGACCACAGCCAAAGATGCAGTAGGCCCACTGCATGATGGAACAACATATATAGGAATCATTATATTACTTGGGTAGAAGGAACTTCTTTGCTCTAGATGTGTGACTTCTAAAGGATAAAAAGTCTCAGTAATACCAAAGACTGAAAAGTAGTCATGCTGACATTTGGTTGTCTTCAAAAAAGCCACCATGGTACACACCAGAGGTACCAAACATACAACCTACAGGACTCCCAAATGTTTCCCAAAGCAGATTAAAGTATAATTAGGAAACACTTAATAAAATAAACAAAAATACAATAAAGCACAAGTAATATTACATTTTAAAACTTGTCATGCTGAGGATGCAGGATCCTTAGATACATTTAGTGGCCCCCATTTGTATTTGAGTTTGGCACCTCTGGTCCATGCCATTGTCTATTATGAGGCCTATTGTATGAAAAGGAAGGCAGTGCCTGTCTTCTTCCTTAAATGTGAGTGAAAAGGACTTTCTGGGACTTCAAATACAGGAAATAAGTGAAGGGAGAATCCCTGTCATTCAAACAAATGCCTATGATTTTCTGATGGTAATATATTTTTTTTTAATTTTTTTTTCTTAAACCCTTACCTTCCATCTAAGAATCAATTCTGTGATTGGTTCCAAGACAAAAAAGTGGTAAAGGTAAGGCAATGGGGTTAAGTGACTTACTTGCCTAGAGTCACATAACTAGGAAGTGTCTGAGACCAGATTTGAACCTAGGACCTCCCATCTCTAGACCTGGTTCTCAATCCACTGAGCTACCTAACTGCCCCCTGGTAATAAATTTTTAAAGCATGTCAGTTGCATTAAATTGGTAAAGCAGTAAGAAAGAAAAAAAGTGCTTTAGTAATATTTGGGAGTATGTTAAAACTTCATGTAAAGTTTTATAGAGGATATGTTTCTAAAAGTATTTAACCTTTTCCAATTTTGTAAGAGTATGTGCTGACATTTCCAACAGACGATTGCTGGAGTCCAATGAGGGGGCCTAGTCAATAAGAAGATCCAAGAATGGGGAATAAAAGGAATAGAAACTTAACACTGATTTAGTACAAGAGGGACTTAATCTGCAGAAATGGAAATGTTTATAAGAACATTTACCTGTCTTAAAGGCCTTTGAGCTGAATGGAAACTTAACATTTCTATCAAACTGCTTCAAAAGTACAAGGTAGAATTAAGCTGTTTGGGGTAAAACAATAATTTTCTTGGGACTGAGATATTAAGATTCTGTCAAATTTTATTTGCATTTGATTTATTTCCTAAGATAGAAACACAATGCATTTTAATTTTAAAACCATACTAATACAATATGTCCATATGCTACAGAAAGATATCCACTATATGTTTGAAAAAAGTGTGGTCTTTCACTTTAAATATGCCACAAAATGTATTTTCTTTTTTAGTAAAAATCCTACAACAGGATATACAACTTCTGTCACAGGGGCTGGAAAGTCTTCTTTGCTTTCATATACTGGTAAGTATCTGAACTATAGGAAGTCTTATGTTTAATAAAAATGTCATGTTCTTGAACTTAACCTAGTTAAACATTTCTTCACTTCTAGGTACAGAATTTTCTCTTAAGTCTGTGCCTTCATCAAAATCCTATGGAATTTTAAACTTTTTCAAGTAGGTGAAAGAACACTTGAATATACTATTTTTATAGTGCTATAAGCCAACTACTCAATAATTTGAAGAGAAAAAAAGACAAAATGTCGGGGTGAATGACATCACAGTTTTTGAGGACAAGTTTAGACACAGACTTATCTATAGTAACTTCTTCCAGAGATTAATAAATCATAGAAACATTTATGTATTTGTATTGGACTTCATAAAGAAGTCATAGAATTTATATAGTAAATGTTTCTACATCTGCAAAGGAAAGAATTAAAACTGATAGTTGCTAAAGGTGTCCTTTTGACTTTCTGCATTGTAACCATTGGAAGAGATTTCTGATGATACTGAGTCTGCTTCCTTTTTTCAATGTCAGCAGCAGTGAATCTACTTAAGAACTTTAAAAACAACAAAAAATTTAAAAGACTCAATAACCTGCTTTTGTTTGTGTACTCAGACTATATACTGAACATTCATTTATCTTGTCCATACTTTTCATGATGTCTTCTATAAATTCACAAAGAAGATATGTACTTGTCTACAAGTGTCCATATTCATACTGCTCAAGTGTGAGATGCATTAAAAAAACCCTGAAATATCCATCTGCACACTTTTAAAGAGGGACTCTTGGGTAATGCAAATGTCAAGCTGCCTGTCATGGGAGCTAAGCAAAATTAAACAATGAATCCTTGGCTAGGAATTTGTGAATTATTCAGGCTTTGTGAACTTTAATTTGATGCCTTTGCAAGGCAGCAACTATACTTCCATTTTGGGCAAGAGTGGATTTGCTTGGCTTAGTCAAGCTAGAGATAATTTTGAATAGCATTCCATGGTTTAACAAACTTTGTCAGGATCAACCAGCCCTTTCAAAGGTTTTTATGCATTAGAGTTATGACAGACAAGAAATTATTTATCCTAAAGTACATTGATAAATGAGATAAGTAATTTTTGATACATCATCTAAATTAATTTTTTTGATTGCCAGCACATAATCTGGCCTTCTTGAGGTTCAGAAGAGAGTGTCCTCTCTGGAGTCTAGCATCAGTCAGCATTGGGTGGATTGTGTGGCATGGCAGGAGGAATAATGGTCTAAGACTCTCGTCCTGTTTCTGGCATTAGCCAGTTATATGATCTTGGAAAAGCAGTTTCTCTTCTCTGTACCTCAAGTTTCCCCATATGTAAAATGAGGAGATTGTATTAAAGAATAGCAAAAGTTTTTTCCAACTCTTAAATCCTGTGATTCTACTGGTTCATTCAAAACTATTGTATTGGTTAAAATATTTCTATTCCTTTCCCCAAAAGGTGGTTTTTATAAACCTAAAAAAGTAAACAAAAAAATCAGTCAAGGATTGAGAAGGAAAATGAGGTGGCAAAGTGTTGTGATTCTAAAAATCAAATATATTTGAATAGAAAGAAGTGGGGTTTTTGTTTGCTGTTAAACCCTCATTGGACTGTGAGCTCCTTGAGAGCAGAGGCTGCATTTTGTCTTTCTTTGTTTCCCTAGCACTTACCATAGTGCCTGGCAAGTAGCAGGCCCTTGAGAAGTGCTTATTGACTGAATCATTTAAAAAATGTATTAAGGGTCTGCTATGTTCTTGGTACCTTGCTAGGGGAGGAGAATACAAAGATAAAAAAGAAACAGCCTCTGTCCTCAGGGACAAGCTACTGGGGGAACCAACATGCACCCATGTAGGTAGCTACAATAAATGTAAAAAGTACTTTGGACAGTAGAGGATACTAGAAGCTGGGCATATCAGGAAAGTCTTCAGATAGAAAGTGGCATTGAACTGAGCTTTCAAAGGATACAAGGAAGTTCTGAGAGGTTAAGGAGAGGAAATTCTGCTGCATTCGAGGAATGGGAGACGGTTTGTGTGAAGACACAGAGAGATAAGGTGAAATTTCAGGTGTGAAACAGCCAAAATGCCAATTGCACTGGGCTGGAGAGTGTATAAATAGAAGTAATATATAATAAGGCTGGAAAGGTAAGTTAAAGTTCATCCACCCTGCCTCCAAATGCCAAACAGAGGAGTCTAAATTGACCCTAGAGGGGATTCCTGGAGTTTACTAAGCAGAGATGTGGCATACTTAGCCTTGTGCTCTAGAACTGCTATCACTTTGACAGCCATGTAGTGGGTGGATTGGAGAGGGGAGAAAGTCACAGGGTCTAATTGGGAAGCCATTGTCATTGTCTAGGTAAGAGCTGATGAGGACTTGGACTAGGGAAGTGGCTCTGAGAATGAAGAGAACAGAATAAACGTGAGAGGTTGTGGAAATAAATCAGCAAAACTTAACCAACTGATTGGATATATCTAGTGAGAGAAATTGATAAATTAGGAATAACTGAGATTGTGAATTCTGTTACCTGAAAGGATAATATGACTCTTGCCAGAATTAAATAAGTTTGGAAGAAGGATGGATTTGGAGGTAAAGAAAATGTGTTCTGCTTTGAACGTGGTGCGTTTGAGTTGCCAAACATTCCATTTTGAAGTGTACCTAAGATAGTTGGTGATGTAAAACTGGAGTCCCTCAAAGAGTTGGGAGCCAGATCTGTAGATCTGTCATCTGTATAGGGGTAATAATTGAAGTCATGGGTACTAATGAGTTTACTGAGAGATAGAAGGTTCCAGGACAGAGTAAGTATACCAACAGGTAGGAGCAGGATATAGGAGATAATCTAGTCAAAAAGACTTGAGAAGGAGCATTCAGACAGATAAGAGGATGAGAGCAGTGTTATGAAAACCCAGAGAAAGTATCTAGAAATAAAGGGCAGAGTAGCAGGTGCTATAAAAAGGGCAAGAAAGAGAACTAAGTAAAAGCCATTTGTTTTGGCAAGTAAGAGATGATTTGGTAACTTTGGAGAGAGGAGTGGGTCAGCTGAATGATGAGTTTAAAAGCCATATTCCAAGGGGTGTTGAGAAAGGAATAAGAGAATCCATAGTTTTTTCTACAAATTCAGGGAAGAGAGCTTTAGGATGATAGTTTTGAGGATGATAAGAATAAGAGAAAATTCTTAAAGAATGTAAAGAATTAGATTATTTCTAGGTAGCAGGGAATGAACCAGTAGATAGGAAGAAATCAAAGATGAGGGTGGAGGATGATCATGGGGGTGATCTATCAGAGAAGACATTAGGGATTGGGATTAGGGATATATGTAGAGGGGTTAGCCTTGGCATGTTGAAGGGCCTTCTCTTCATTAGAGGGAGCAGAGGAGAATTGTAGATAATATCAAGGGGGTTTGAGGTGCAGAGTAGAGGAAAAGAGAGATCTCATTGGAAATAACCACTATTTTCTCAGTAAAATGAGATGAGGTCCTCTTGAGAAAGTAGGTGGAGGGGATGGTGTGACAGAAGCTTCATACTAAATCTATTTTAGATGATAATTTTCTATAGTTCTTCTGTGTATACTGCATATATATGTGTATGTATATAATATATGGAGAGATATTTGTATATGTGTGCATGTATGTATACATATACATTTATTTTCAAAGACAATTTATTCTAATAAATTGACTTAGTGATAGTATGTACCTAAACTATAGATCTGAATTTTTTTCATGGTACTTTGTTCAAAGGTAAATCTTTCAAGTGTCTACATGTACATATCTTTCAGATGATTCATTCCGGACCCGTAACTCCAGTGGTAATTCATCTTCTTATTCTAATACCTCCTTACCAAGTACCTCCCGTAATATGAATAGCTCAGTTGACCAAAAGAACAATGGAAGTAAAGATACTCAGCCTCGAAAGGCTACCTTGTAAGTGATCAATTGTTGGATGGTACTATGAAGTAAAAGTAGTCTTTTTTTATTAGTTCAGATTCCAAGTTCTCTTGGAAAAAAAAAAGTGCCTGAAGTGTGGAAACAATACATTTTAAGGGAAGAAATTTTAGGCATCATGAGAACATTTTAATGTTAGTGAATCTACAGAGGCCATGATGATTGGTTTACATAGTACAAAATTAAGCTATTTAACTTTTTCCCCATTGATTTAACCAGTCATTTTTCAACAGAGCACAGGGTGCTGGAAGAAGCTTCATCATTGTGGAAAACTCACCTGTTTCTTCAGTAACTTAATTGTAGAGTCAGAAAGTTTTTATAGTTGAAATAAATTCTTTAATTGTGTATTTAAGAAGAGGTACTTATGAAATTATTGGGTTTTTTGGTAAGTTCCAGTAATTTGGTTGGCTGTTATGCCTATGCTTCTGCCTGAATTGTAGAGACAGCAGCATCCTCTAAAAGTGTGTCCAATTGAAATCATCTGAACAACAATCCTGTTGTTTTGGGTAAAATGAGAATTAGAGAAAACTCAGTGATCTTCTTTTCCTTAGAGGCCCTTTACCCATTTTCATTCATACTTTCTTTTTGCCTTTTAAAAAAAATAACCCCATACACTTGGGTGATTTGTATTCAACTGAACCCTTAATGAATCAATTGTGGTCCAAGACTCAAGACTCATATTTGAGAGCCAAGTTAGGATGTGAGTCAAGACTACTGTTGAAACAAAGTCTTCTGCCTTACCCTGACCACAGGGAAGGAAGCTAGATACCTTTGTCATTCTTTTTGACCCCTTTGGAATACAGGAAAGTGTACTAAATAAGCAAAAGATAAAACAAAAAAAGAAAATGAAACATTATAGTCCTAGGTGTTACACAAGAGACATTGATCCTGGCTTTATTCACTCAAAATTACATCCAACATTTGTTACAGCTCTTTCTTCAAATTCCATAATCCTTTTTAGAATCTCAAACCTGGATTCAACCTATTGCTTTTTCAAATTGCAGTCAAAATTTCAAATAAAAAAATGACTTACAAGTAAAATTGGAAACAGTGCAGATAAAAAAAAGGAAAATTCAAATAGAAATTGTTGAGTTCAAAAAGTATAGTCACAGCAGCTATGTCTACGGTCTAGATACCATGGATACATGCTACTCAACCCACTGAATCTTAGTCAAGTTTCCATTCCTCTTGGCTTGGACTTTAAAATTAGGGGTCACAGTGATTTTAAAATAATGCAGCTAAGTCAGTAGAGTGTTGTCATAGCCTCGTTTAAAGCACGAGCTCAGTGTTCAACAACTTGCTTAGAGGGGTTTCTAAGACCCCTGGTCATTTAAAGATAGAAAGATAAAGTTGCAGTGATCTTGTGTCAGACCAATATTAATGTGACCAATGAGAAGAGGCACACATAGGTTATATTTCTTCTGTTCCCCTTGGTTTCTAGAGGTGGAACAATCACTTTATAATCAAACCCACTTGATGGCATTTTCATTTTCTACTTCTAAAAACCTGGGATTTAGTTATTGGTTTGCTGGCAACAGTCTCTCTCTTCCAATGGGCTTTTCAGAACCTAGACTTAAAAGCTGAGAGGAGAAATGCTTTCTCTAAAATCACCATGCAGACACTGTCCACTATGACATACCATACATCACTTTCACATTGATCTGTGTCTCAGGGATGTCATCTTCAGTATTGCTTAGACAAACCCAAGTTGCAGGGAAGAACCAGCTTCTAATAATCTGAGTATTGATTGGCTTATCCTTCTATTTTCCATTTTTATCATGAGGTAGAAAGTAAATAGTTTTCACATCTTAAAAGAAATTTCAAACCAATATGATCATCCCACACAAACTGAGAATGTTTGGTAATAGTTCCTCCAGAACTTCACACTCCTTCCATCCCTTTCACATATTTCTTTGCCTATACATCATTACTTCTCATGAGGAGTTGAGGAGGCGCATCTCTGAAGTCTATGCTAAAGCTCCAGGCCTCAGTACTAGAAATGTACAGATATACTAAATCAGAACCTACATGCAATCACAGTAAATTTGTTTTCATCATATTTGTCAGTTAAGGCTTTTTTTTTTATGTTTATAAAAAGGAAACCAAAGGACAAAGTGGCATGAAAGAGTCACTGTTAGAACAAATTTAATTTATTTTGCATTTTTCAGAAGTCTAAGAATGTTTTTTTCTTTTTCTTTTTTTTTTTTTTTAAAACCCTTGTACTTCGGTGTATTGTCTCATAGGTGGAAGATTGGTAAGGGTGGGCATTGGGGGTCAAGTGACTTGCCCAGGGTCACACAGCTGGGAAGTGGCTGAGGCCGGGTTTGAACCTAGGACCTCCTGTCTCTAGGCCTGACTCTCATTCCACTGAGCTACCCAGCTGCCCCCTAAGAATGTTTTTTTAAAAGGATCTCCTCTTTTCCCCATTGCTTTTCTCTGGCAGTTCTTAAAATATTCATTGAATATGTGAACAGCGTGAGGATCTGCATCTTGCAAGGATTTCATAGACCAATCCAATGCCAAATGAGAATATGGCAGCTTTTATATCTTGCTTTTAATACAATGGTAAATCCACTCAAATTGTAAACCTCTCCAACCTCATCTCCAAAACACTCTGCAAAATCCAGTGTTGATTAGCAAATTAGTTAGCTTTGACACAGATCTTTATTTGATCCCCTGTGATAGTGTAGAACAATGATTCCCAAAGTGGGCACCACTGCTCCCTGGTGGGTGCTGCAGTGATCCAGGGAGGTGGTGATGGCCACGGGTGCATTTATCTTTCCTATTAATTGCTATTAAAATCTTTAAAAATTAATTTCCAGGGGCGCTAAGTAATATTTTTTCTGGAAAGGGGGCAGTAGACCAAAAAAGTTTGGGAACCACTGGTGTGGAACAAAAGAAGTTTTCTTGGTTCCTCTTCTGTGGAAGTTTCATATCTGGATTCTTTTCCCACATTATATTGAATACTCTGTTCAACAACTCATCATAAATGTAGTCTCTTTCTGAACCTGCCCACGCAAGACCAGTCTGATTGCTAAAGGAGATTCCTTCATCCTTTTTGCTATCTTCATTTTCTAAAACTTCATATTTTTCTCTAGGATTTCATCCTCATCTAGGACATGGACATTCTTCTTTTTCTTCTTTTTGTTGCCAAGTATGATATCAACATCATTTTCCACTTCTGCTGGTTCTTGTGCATCACTTTTAAACTTTAGGTCATTTACACCTTCTTCAGCTTCATCAATATCAAATTTTTTTTTCTCATTTTTCTTTTAATTGAAAAAGTTTGTCATCCAGGTCATCAGAAACATATTTCATCAGCTTCTACATCTTTGTCCTCTTGGCTCTGGTTCAGTTTCTTTTGTTTCTAAGGATTGTGTTTCTTCTATGTGAATTAAATATTTAGAGGACCCCCAACTATCATCCAGATCCCAGAAGACTTATTGTCACAGAATCATTGGCCAGTGTGGCAAGCAAGATTCTTGTCAAGGGATGTGACGTGTAGGGACTGAAGTGAAACCCTGGCCAACTAGAATAGTTTAGGACAGTGATGGCCAAACTATTCCCCGTGGGATGTGGGAGTGTAGTGATTACGGGATTGCTTAAGGCAGTGATGGGCAAACTACATCTGGCCTGAGGGGAATAGTTTGCCTATCACTGGCTTAGGGGAAGGGTTTAGACTGAGCTTAAAATGCCAGCTTGTGAAGCAGACTGTCTCTCTGCCATTTTTTGGCATCTAAAAGAAGCTCTCTTGCTGACAAGAGGACCCTGCACTCATCTATGTAGCCATCTCTGACAAGCAGCACAGCAGGGCCTCAGTGGGAAACTACCCCAAATTGGGGATTCAGGAACTAAGATTTGCAAAGTGGAAGGGGAGTTAGGCTGGAAACCTTATTTTTCTTTCTTTCTTTCTCTTTATTAATAAATTCTTTTAAGTTTAGTATAAAGTCTCCAGGATTAATTTTTATTCATTACATTTCTGTCTGTGCATCTCCATCTAGCACAAAAGGCTGCTGCTGTTTCTTCTTCTTGTTGTTCTTGTTGTTCTTGTTCTTCTTCTTCCTTCTTCCTCCTTCTTCCTCCCTCCTCCTTCTCCTTCTCCTCCTCATAGTAGGATCAAACATCATCTCATCCCCACACATAGCTAATGCTCAGGAAGATAAGCTGTGAATAGAGAGTAGGATGATGGCCCAGGCACCACTTTAGGTCTAGTGGTGCCACTGCCACTCCTGCCACTCCCAGTACCCATATGCCATACTTTTTTCTTAAACTGTTGATCTAAATCCTTCTAACTGAACTTTTGTAACAGCATTGAAAGAGAAAGACTGATTAGAATTTTCACAGCAGCATAAAATAACTTTTAACCTAGAATACCGATTACCCAGTGGTTCAACCAAGAGACCTATTATTTGTTCTTCCATTTTCCATCTTAACAAATAACATTTTAGAATTTCTTTCATTTTCCACTAATATTTCATCATGTTCTAGGAACTACTTGTGAACAACTTCAGATTCTATTAAGAATTCTTAACATAAGCTCATTTTAGGTTAGAAAAAAGAAATCTCTCTCTCTCTCTCTCTCTCTCTCTCTCTCTTCTTCCCTTCTCCATCTCCCTCCTCTTCCTTCCCCTCTTTCTCCTCTTCCTACTCCCTGTCCCCCTCTTCCTTTCCTTCCTTTCCCTCTCCCTCTTCCTCTTCCTCTCCCTCTCTCTTCTCCTAATTAGTCATATCAGGTATCAAAGCATGGATACATTTTATTAGGACATCTAACTCTCTGCAAGGTTTAGAAATCCGTAAGATATAGCTCAAAGACAGAGTGTCAAGTGTATACGAATTTTAAAATGTAATGTACTTGCCTGATTAATAATATTGGAGGTCTCTACCAATCCTAAAATCATACCAGTAGTAATTTTGAATTAAGAAGAGCTGTTATACTGTTTAAGGATATAGGTACCTTTCATTTATAAATTTAGCACTCTATTCAACGTTAAATATGCATGTTCCAAATAGGGATTTTTACCATTAAGGAATCTGTTTAAATCCATGAGGTGGTACTATAGGATAATGGAAAGAGCCATGAACTGGTTAGGCTATCTGTTCTAGGCCTTATCATTTCTATTCAACGCAAATAGAGAGTTAGAACCTATAAGAATTAAAGAAATATAATGTACCTAATTAGTAATAATTAGGTTGAAAGTTTCACTTTCCTTCCCTGACCCCAGTCTCCTTTGTACAAATGAAAGTATGTTAGATGTTCTCCAAAATCCCTTTAAACTGTAATATTCTTTGATTCTCTTGACAGAGAAATGATCAAAGTTGAATTTGTAATAGAGTTTATAGTCTTTTCATAATTTTCTTTGAAAGAATTCCTTCACATTCATATGAAGCCTAGACAAATTAGGACTAAAGATTCCCTTGGGATCCTGAACACCTGCTGACTCCTTATATATAAATGCCCTCTCGAACCTCTATAGGCTCCTACCCTCACACACACCCCAAAAATGAAAGGAAAAAGGAAAAAATGGACATAAAAGCAAAATAGACTGCTACCGTGAAGGATGAAAGAGGATAACAAGCTTTGGAAAGTGAAAACCCAGAAAAGGGAACTCTACTTTTTATTTAGTCATACCAAAATATAATTCATCCTTTCTCCCCATCTCAGAGGATTTGGAACTTTAAATCCCAAGTAAAAAGGAAGAGGAGGCAGCTGAAACCACTAAGGAAACAGTTGTTTGCTCTTTTCAGTGCGCCTTTCTCTAACTCGGGGGTCGGCAACGTATGGCTCTTTCTGGAGGAGCCATAAAGTCAATTTTTTTCCAGGCGCTGTTACAGGAGCTCGCACTGTGAGCACTGTACGGCTCTCACGAAATTACATTTTAAAAAATGTGTCATTTATGGCTCTCACGGGCAAAAAGGTTGCCGACCCCTGCTCTAACTGTTCTTTTGTTTTTAGACTATTTTTTACACCAGCAGGCTGCTTTCTCTCCTGCTCAAAAAGCATATCATAGCATAGATTCACAGAATCTTTAGAGTTGGGGGGACCTGAAAGATGCTCTAGTCCCTCCTTGGTGAACCTTTTCCCAGTTTGAGTGGCCAAAAGGTAAATTCAACCTGTGAGCCCCTGGATTAGGGGAGAGAGTTGAGGGAGAAAGTGCTTGCTTTGGGTGGCTGGACAGAGGGGTAGAGCATGCAAAAATGTCCCAGGGAGCTGAGAAGAAGGGGAGGGGAGCAGCTCCCCCAGTGCTGGCTCTGCATGTGCACCACATTATTCTATAAATGAGAAAACTGAATTGGAGGTAGAGAGTGGAAGGAGGAAGGAAAGGGGGTCAGTGAATTATTCAAGGCCACATAACTAATTCGGAGTAGAGATAGGATTAAAACTTCTTTTCACTCTCAATCTAGTTTTCATTACACCATGCCTATGCTCTCTCTTTTTTTTATTATTTATTTTTAATTTTTTGTTTATTTACTTAGGGTATTTTCCATGGTTACATGATTCATGATTTTCCCCTCCGCTTCCCTCCCCCCTCCTGGAGCTGGCAAGCAATTCCACTGGGCTATATATGTATAGTTGTTCAAAAACTATTTATATATTATTCATATTTGCAATAGAGTGATCTTTTAATGCCAGAACCCCAGTCATATCCCCATCAAACCATGTGATCGATCCTATGTTTTTCTTCTGTGTTTCTGTTCTCACAGTTCTTTCTCCGGATGTGGATAGCATTCTTTCTCTTAAGTCCCTCTGGATTGTCCTGAGTCATTGCATTGCTGCTAGTAGACAAGTCCATTACATTCAATTGTGCCACAGTGTATCAGTCTCTGTGTACAAAGCTCTCCTGGTTCTGCACTCTGTATCAGTTTCACTCTGTATCAGTTCATGGAGGTCTTTCCAGTTCACATGGAATCCCTCCAGTTCATTATTCCTTTCAACACAATAGTATTCCATCACTATCAGATACTACAATTTGTTCAGCCATTCCCCAATCGAGGGACACCTCCCTGTTTTCCAATTTTTGGCCACCACAAAGAATATGGCTATGCTACCTCTTTAAGGAATGGGGCTGAAAAAAAAAAACCAAATCAACATCATTCCAAAGAATAATTTCAGAATTTTCTTTCTGAATGAACTGAAAAAAATCAATCTGTGTTCATTATGCTGACTACTCAGCAAAAAAAGGAACAACATGTTCCTAGGGAGATGTACCCAGATACCTTGGAAAATAGCACAATTCCAAATAAATGTGTGCCTGTCACAGGTGCATTTTTATGAAATGAGAGTCCCACTGTACCCCTTACCTAGTCAGACTGCATATAAATTATTATTTTCAAATCTGGCCACCACATTTTCAAGAAACACTGACAAAGCTTGTCCAGGAGAGTGATGAGAAAATTGAGAAGATTCAGAACTCTATAACCCCATGGTGATTGGTTCTAGAAAATGAGGAAGAGAAGAATTAGTGAAACCAAAGTTCCTGTTCTAATATTTCTTTTTCTTTTTTAATCTTTGCCTTTCATCTAAGAATCCATACTATGTTTTGGTTTTTAGGCAAAAGAATGGTAAAGGCTAGGTGATGGGGGTTAAGTGACTCACTCAGGGTCACACAGCTAGGAAGTGTCTGCGGTCACATTTGAACACGGGATCTCCCATCTCCAGGCCTGGCTTTCTATCCAGTGAGCCACCCAGCTTCCCCACTGTTGTAACATTTCTGAACAACTGTCATGTTGATGAATTATTTAGACTTAATCTCTTTGAACCCCTAAAGGGAAAACTAAGGCCAAGAAATGAAAGTCACAAGGAGGATATTTCAATTTAATATGAAGAAGAATTTCCAAAAAACTAGAGCAATTCAACAGTGAAAGGTACTGTTTTAGAAGGTGGTGGATTCCCTATCATTAAACGTATTGAAGCAAAGCCTAAATCTATATTAAGGGTCATTAGAAAACATTCATAATTCAGGTCTGGTTGGACTAAATGACCTCTAAGGTCCTTTCTAGCTCTGTAAATGGAACAATATGGTAAATCCCTTCATTGGTCTATTTCTCTAAAGCATATTCTGAAATTCAGCCCTATCTGATCAACAGGGACCTTTTCTTGAGGCATTGGGAAAAGAAATACTGAAGAATGTACAATTTCCTGCAGGTTGAATAGTTCTAAGATTGTACTGACATAAATTATTACCTGGATGCAGCAGATTGGCTCCAAAAATTTTTTAGTGGTACCAAAATCTTCATTGTGCTATAAAACAGTGATGGGCAAACTAGGACCCACGGGCCAGATGCAGCCCTCTGAAATGTTCTGTCTGCCCAGCGACATTATTCCTAATCTGATGAATACAAGGAGTAGGGTACAATACAATGAAACTTGGAAAGAGTTGCCTTAGAAACAGACTGACAGATGAGCATTTCCTTTCCTTTGGCCCCCTCTTTAAAAAGTTTGTCCATCACTGCTGTAAAAAGTTCACAATTACTCTCATGCTTCCTGATGTAATCCAGCTTATGTATTTGAAATTTGTGGTTGTCTGTCACAGTATTTTCAGTATTGAATACTTGTTTTCATTAACTTTCTCTTTTAGGCCTAATGAAAGGGTGAACATTTTCTTACCTAATCACATGATTTTAAGGCCCATGCCAATTTCCCTACTATATAAGTGCTACTTAGCCTTATAGAATTGGTTTAAAAATATGAAAAGTTTATTTTTATATATTGAATTTCATTCCACTTTATTGAGCAAGTATGCCAATTAAATAACTCCTCCTATACCAAGTATTTTTGAGGATGTAATTATTGTTGTTATTAATTTCTTCAAAACCAGTTGGTCCTGTGTCAGATGGTGCTACTAGTGGGTTACAACTATGTTGCCTAATTTAATTTCCAAATGTACTGCTGAATAAATTGTTTTCATGTAAAACAGTAAGCATTTGCATGTTTCCTTTTCTGTCGGTCCTTCCTCCTTTTTTTCTTTCCTTTTTCTTCATCTTCTTGTCTTTTTAATTTCTTTTTCTTTTTTTTCCCCAAAGAAAATCTAGAAAATCAAATCCTTAGATCACCTGATAGATAAGGAAGAAAACCAAAGACAGCTGGAGGTAAAGGGATTGCTCAGCAGAAGCAGAGTGACAGCTGGGGCTTTTTATGAATGAAATGGAGAGACTTCATTGCATCTGATGTCGTTAAAGCCCTTCCATATTTGAAGTTAGATTCCCTGGGTTGTATAGTATATATTTCTATAAATAATGTATTGGTTGCAGAATTCCAATGTTATAGTGAAATGTTGAAATGCAACTTTAGGTATGTGCTTTAACTACTGCCGCAAGAGAGACAATTATGCCTTTATAGTGCAGGATACCAATGTCATCTATTAATTGTTCTCAGTTACCATTTTAGCATTTTAGCAAATTGCTGTGGAAGTCACAATCACCTGAAATTGTCCTGGCTCTGATATGCATTTGGGAAGTTAATAGTCTATTCATAAAGAATCTCCCAAGTTCATTTGGAAAAAACAAATACTGACAAATGTACCATTTCCTCCAATTTGGACAGTCCTAAGATTGTGCTGACATAAATTTGTACCTGGACACCCCAATTTAAACTTGGCAATGAAAATTCTTAAAGGTTTCCAGTCATTTTGGGGAGCAAATAACTCCAAATAATTGGCTAATGATTTTCTTTATTTCATGGGACAATTTCTTTTATAAATACTTTGTTTAAATTTTAGATTGTATTTTTTCTCTTTACTTGATTTTAAAATGATGAATCTAGTTTTTAATTAGCTGTTATTCCAAGCTATCATGCTTTAGCTATGTCAACAGCATTTATTTGTACTAATGCTAATATTTCCATCAAAATTTGCCTGCAGAGCATATATAGGTCTATTTTAAAATGCCAGTACTTGAGATATATTGTATGAAGCTATTGTCAGCTTCTCTATTTCAAAATGCAATCAGCATATAACTATATTGATATCAGATATTTGTTTTTTAAATATATTGATGTATGATAAAGATGAACTAATTTGTGAATGCATATGTGCGTGTGGTTACTTTTTATAATGTGAAATAATGAATTATGAATTTATTAAAAATAAAACATAGGCTAATGCAGTACCTATATATTTGTGAAGAAAGTTTTAAATCATTTTCTGCAATGTTTATTTTATAATTAGAAGGTAAGAAATAGTAGTTTATTTAATAACAAATAAGGGAGGGAATACTGTCAAGATTATCCAAGCCTTATTCTTCTTTTTCCTCCAGATATCTTCTTTTTGGCCATTTCAGTGATACTAAATGCCCCTAGAAGGTTTGCAGCTGAAATGAAATTGAGCAATCAGCCAATTATATGATGATTTCAGTAGTAAAGGTCTGGTGGAGGAGGAGATAGAAAGTGCTGGCTGACCAAATTGGGGTGGGGGTGGGAGGTCCTTGTAGATTTTGTTTATCTATGTCTCTTAAAATCCATAATACAGATTCTAACACACCTCTCTCTAGAATAGAGTATTCGAAAGCCTATAATGAGGAATCCAAGATCTGTACTTGCTCTGATACCTTGATCTTTAGATAGCCTGGATTTAGTCAACAAGAATAGTAAAATAAAGAAGTTAGGTACATTTTTTGACTTCTTGGTTTGAACTCCTTATTATATAAGCAGTATTTTTGTAGCAGCCTGCTGCTAGGAGATCTTCTTGTGTGGGTTGAGCACGTGAAAGGGAAGCCAGGAACTGAGGGAATATGGGTAGAAGGGTTAAACATTAAGGCAGGAAGAACATAGATAGAGAAAATAGGCAAAGAGACACAGGAATCTTCAGCATAGCATTCAGCCTGCCAGCTTCTCCTCAGGTGGTGAGAGAGAATCACAGTTGAACTGATTTTTATTGAGGCTTCATGGAATGGGGGCTGCAGGATTGTCAATCAAACAGGTGGTGTAATAGAAATATTAGCATCATATTGGCAATCAACAACAAGATAAAGGAATGGATATGGACACAATGGTATAGCCAGTGCCAAGACCCAGAAGCTCATTTGAAAGTCCTTCCTCCAGAGCACTGGCACCAACTCATTCAGATGTTGAGTGTGTATCTTTGACATTACAAAAAAGCTATTGAAATTGTATGCCAGCCTTCCAGACTGCAGACAATAATAGAGGTTTGAGTTCCACAAAATTTGAGCCCAATCCAATTTAAGGATTCAGAAATCAATCATGTGAAATATTAGAAATATGTCCATAAGTCTGATCCATGAACACTTTGCTCATTAGAGTCAACTTTTGAATACATTTTTAATATCTTCATGATTCATTTAGACCTGGAACCCTTCCGTTTTTAGCTTGAGCTGAAGGTTCATATTGGGAGTAAAAAGTGATATGTCAACAACCTGTGCTTAATTCAGATGTGACATATTTTTTACCTAGTTTTCAAAACACAACTCAATTCACTTCACAAACATTTTAAACACTTTCAGTGTACAAAACAGCTTATGGGAACTTGTCACTAGAGATTGGAACTGAGTATTTTAAACATAAAACCTACTAAACCTTTTCCCCAGGTTTGGTGCCATTAAACCAGGGACCAGTGACAGAGAATAGGACCAATTCCAGCCTTAAATATGTATGATATATATATATATATGTATAGATAGATACATACATACATACATATATAGATATACACACATATATACATATATACATGTGTGTGTTAATTACATACTATATTGTTGCTGTCTTTGGGAGAATTCTACCTATACTGTATCTGATCACATTTGGATTCAACTACATTCATTTCTGTTTAGTGGTATCCTCTTCCTTTTCCAGGCTTTACCTCTATAAAGGAAAGATGTAAAAAACAATTTTATCAATGCCAGACACATGGCAACACTATAAATCTGTGGAAGGATGGATATTTATTTTAAACTTTAAATTTTTTTTCAATTACATGTAGAAATACTTAAATAAACCTCTTGTCTTAGAATTGATATAAAGTATCTGTTCAAAGGCAGCAGAGTGGTAAGGCTTGGGGGTAAGTGACTTGTCTAGGGTCACAGAGCTAAGAAGTATCAGAATTCAGATATGAACCCAGGACCTCCCATCTGCAGGCCTGACTGTATATCCCTTTAGCCACCTAGCTGCTCTAAACCAGTGATGGGCAAACTAGGGCCCACGGGCCAGATGCAGCCCCCTGAAAATGTTCTTTACAGCCTCAACATTATTCCTAATCTGACGAATACAATGAGTAGGATACAATACAATGAAACTTCGAAAGAGTTGCCTTAGAAACAGACTGACAGATGAGCATTTCCTTTCCTTTGGCCCCCTCTTTAAAAAGTTTGCCCATCACTGCTCTAAACAATTTATAACAATTGTTATCTGATTCTTTGAGATTTGGATGCTTTCCTGCCCTCCTTTCTCCCCTGCCACCACCACCTCCACCCCCCACCACCCCCTTCCTGGGCAGTAAATAGTCTGATCTAAGTTATACGTATTTCCATATTCCTCACGCCATGAGGGAAGACACTTAGCACACATTCTATAAAAACTCAAGAACGAAATAAAGTGAAAAATGACTTGCTTTGACTGACTCTCAGACTCGAGTAGTTCCTTTGTTAGCTATGGATGGCATTTTTCATCCTGAGTCCCTTGGGGTTATCCATTGCTGGTAGTTTAGGGAAGGAGGGATGCCTAGTTATGTTGGAGCCCTCTTGGGGAGCCTGAGGCGGGAGGTGTGTGAGGGAGAGCACTTAAAGGGGAGCTCCTTGCCTAGGAGTGGGGGAAACATACATCAGACCAGACCGGCTTAAAATCCGAGAATGGACTAATGTGCAGATTGGAAGCAAGACAGCCGAATCGGGCATTTGGGTAATGTTGTCCGCTAGTCAACAGTTCCATGTTAGAGCCACTATGAGTTTCTATGAATTTAGTCTTAATTTTATTCTGTCTGTGTTCAATTTTCTCACCAGAAAAGCATTGGGAAGATTCACTGGTTGGCAGGTAGGTAGATGCAGAATGTAGCTTACAGCAGTGGTTTCAGACTCAAAGAGAAATGGAACCCTGCAGGCCACAGACTGGTTTTTTAAGCATCACAAATGAACGTCATCCATGTTGGGGGGGTTTTGTCTTTGTTTTTTAGTTTTGTTAAACATTTCCCAATTATATTTTAATCTGACTTGAGCTACCCTGGCCTGCAGGCACAGAGTTTGACAACTCTGGCTTACCTGATCACCTGGACTTTAAAAAATAACACGTATTCAAATGGGAGTCTTTCATGAATGTAGTTTATATCTGATGTGTTATAGCCTGACATTCTAGTGGAGGGTATCCAGAACATTTTTTATTATTGTTTTTTGGTACAAAATTTCAGAAAGGGGTCAGGACTGGGGGAAGGCAGCTAGGTGTCTCAGTGGATTGAGAGCCAGGCCTAGAAATAGGAAATCCTGGGTTCAAATTTAGCATCTGATACTTCCTAGCTGTGTGACCCTGGACAAGTCATTTTCTGCCTTGGAACCAATACACAGTATTGATTCTAAGATGGAAGGTAAGAGTTTAAAAAATATCTATCTGAAAGGATGGCGAGCACTCAATTATAATGTCTTTTGCTACTTACCACAAATGTGACCTTGAGTAAGTAATTTTTACCTCTTTGAACCTTCCTTCTCTCTAAAATAAGGAAATCAGACTAGATAGTATCTAAGGTCCCTTCCATCTCGAAACTGTGACTCTATAATGTTTTCTTTGACTAAATTAAAATAGAATTAGACATTTACTTATAATTGTACCTAACCTTCCTAGTCTTTGCTGTTTTCTCACAAATTCAACAAACTGGGTCACAAGCAAACCACTCACCAAAACCAGTGCAAGTTCATTAGTGGCAACATTATATGTGGAGGCATAAATTCATTTCAATTCAACAAACATCGATGGTAGTATCCCAACCATCGGAGTGTCTTATGTGTGAATATTTGTAATTTGCATTATTGGAATACAAAGAACATTTTGTAATTTAACTCCCAGTTTAAATCACTGAACAAGATGAACAAAAAAGCAATTTCATTTTCAGTCAGTTTTAAATATGAGAAATAAAACAAAAATGAAAGAATACTTTATAATGCATAATAAAATGTAATCAAAAGAACATGGAAATTAATTCCCTTAATAAGCTACTCAACGTTTTTCTGAAAGAATAAGACTTGATTTCTTATCATTTTCTGTCTATTTCTACTTCGTTGGCTTTTATATATGTAATTAGGAGAAGCAGAAACACTGCTTGGTTTAGGGTTTTTTTGTAAAGCCTGTTGGAAGTTTATTTTTTATTTTTTTTAAGCCCTTAACTTCTGTGTATTGGCTCATAGGTGGAAGAGTGGTAAGGGTGGGCAATGTGACTTGCCCAGGGTCACACAGCAGGGAAGTGTCTGAGGCTGGATTTGAACCTAGGACCTCCCATCTCTAGGCCTGACTGTTAATCCACTGAGCTACCCAGCTGCCCCCTGGAAGGAGTTTATTAGAGACTATAATTACCATAGCTTGGTGTAATGGAGAGAGAGATCTAGGCAGGAAGATAGGAGACTGAAGTAGTACTGGTCCTATCACTGACTAGCTGTTATTTTACTATAGTTTCATAACCTAAGATGATAGGGTTGACCAAGGCAATCTGTAAAGACTCATCAAGCTATAATAATCTGTGATTTTACCCCCACCCTTTCAGATTCACTTGAAAAGTATCCCAACTGAGTTGACATCCCTGAGCCAGATGCAGTGCTGATGAGAATGTAACCCATCTTTTTTCTAATTTTAGCACCAGTAAGTAACTCCAGTGGTTTTTAAGAAAACATTTTATTTTTGCACTAGAAGAAAATCGAAGTTAATTTTAAGGAGAAACTGTCTTAAGGGTCCTCTCCTTTCAAGATCTTTACCTTTCAGACAGTGCTCAAATATTAAGCTCTGCAGTGTAAACAACAGAATAAGACTCAGCTGAAAAACTTAGGCCCTGTTGTCAAACTAGTCATCCTACCATGACTTCATGGCCAAAAACTTAACTAAAAGATGAAGGAAGCAGAATGCATGAAAACTTTTTTATTTTCATAAAATCACCTTTACCCACACCAGATTTTCACATGAACCTAGAAGCCCCACCAGGGCTAACATGGAATGAAGATGGCCCTCTTCCCACCCCACCTCTAGCTCATGATGCTGCGTTATGTACCTTTGGTGGCATAAGACAATTGTGGGTGTCATGAATTACAGAAGAGACGGGTTGACCACCCTGCCGAGGAATAGCAGACTCTTAGATGTTTCTTCATAAATCATGAAATGGAACGGATGATCTACTTTGATGACTGGAGGCATTGAATAGGCAACAATTTCTGCCGTTGTTCCAGCTGCTGCATCCGTTCCTCTCTCGTTGACTTCAATTACTGCTCTTTGCAAAATCTACCATTGGAAATGAAATAATATGCAGATAGAAATGAACCAAACATACAGAAGAAAGTTGCCCCTGAAGGAAAGGTTTTTCTTCTTGAATTCTTTTGCTGGCTGCCCTTTTTTTAACTTAAAAGTTATTTGTTGTATTAAAAGAACCGGATAACTCCTTCCCTCCTTCCCTCCCTTTTAGAGAAGGCATCTAAAGCTGACTGGCTTCCTTTGAATTTTTTTCACCCCATCATCTTGTCACCAGTGGGACCTGAATGTCCCTCTAAGCTTGGGGCCATCATCCAAAAGAGGAACTTTCTGCTACATACTTGAAGTCTAGATTGGCTCTGGGGTTTCTTAAGCCCTACTAGGAATTTAGGTCAAGGCCAAGAAGGAAGCCTAAAAGAAGATTTTCTCTGGGGCTTAGATCAAATCGCAGTGGAGAGAATACATCGGAGGAAAGGGTACAGGTCCCTGCTGACTCCTGATATGAAGGAGCAGCTAAGTTAAAAAGAACCCCTGTGGAATAGGGAACTTAATGAACTCATGTCTCCTTTTAAGTGAATAAATCTTAAAGGAGTTTAGGAGATTGAAAGGACTTTAACAGCTATCTAATCCAACTCCCTGTCCGAAATAGAAATCCCTCCAAACATCTCAGAAAGGTAGTTTACCTAGTCACTTCCTGAAGACCTCCAATGATGGAGAACTCATTACCCCCAGGGGTAGCCAATTTCATGTTCAGACAGCTCTATTTCATAAGTCCTTTCCTATATTGATTTGAAACTTCTATCTATAGACACCTACCTCCAAGAGGAATTTATGCCCAAAATGCAATTGATTTACAAGTTTATTTTTAAATAAATTGAAAATAACTTTAATATTAATTTAGTTCTAGAGCAAATATAGGCCAGTACTATTCTTCTGGTGCTTACTTAATCCAAACATACATTCATACATGTGTGTTTATATGTATATCTTGGTCAATTTGATATCTAATAAGGGGAACCAGAGCCTCCAAATGCATAAAAACATACACGTGTGCCCACACATGCATACACAATTGCTGAAAATAGACCCAAATGCCAAATGGTCCTACTTCCCATTTTGATTCCATTTTTCACGTCCCCAAAATAGAATTTCAAGAGCCAATATGCATGACTAAGACTAAAGTTTTTTTCTAATTTATTTAATACCTATATAAAACAATTCCACCTGAGGGATTACCTTTTTTGGTGGTAGGAGAGGGAGATAAAAAAGGAATTTGCCTAGGACCATTGGGTTAAAGGACACAAATTTCTATTCAGGAGAGCTGCCCCAAAATGTAACTGGTGCAGGCCTCTCTCAGTAGTGAGTTTTCCACAACATTTTAGGACCCGAAAGAGAGGTCGAATGGCCACATTGGACAAAAAGAGATCCATGCTGTAGGCAGGGACTTAAACTAAATAATTCTCACATGGGCTTCCAACTCTAAAATTCTGCAATCAGGAGAAAAATGAAGCAAAAAACATTTTTAAAAAATTGTGCCTTCCAAGCCTCAGAACACAAACTCTTTTGTTGTTGAGACTTCATAGACTTTGGATCCTTCTCTATTGGCTAGAACGTTCTCATCTGTAAGTAGCAGCCACGGAATTTTTTTTTAACAGATATTGGTGAAGTTGGCCAAGTGACATCTGTCCGTCGGAACTACCCCTAACTTACCTTAGATACTTTCAGATTCTTTGCCGGACTTGAGAGTTCACTCAGATCAGCCCAGGGTGAGAAAATCGTTCTCATTCCCATCTGCTTAAGGAGTTCATGCAGCTCATACTTCTGATCTAGCTTGAACTTTGGAAAGAAAATGTCCATTTTTCTATGGCACAAATATACATAATCATGAAAAATAGACACAAGGCACTCTCTTTGAAAGCTACACATATCCTAGTTAAGAAATCATACGGCCCTGACCTGATCCCCATCCCTCTAAGTAGCAGGTTACAGTGCAAGGGAGATGGCAAGGTTGGCACGGGGGTAAGAGTCCTGGCTGGGGAGTTGAAAAACCTGAGGTGCTCCTGGGCAGTCTCTCCCCTGTTGGGGCTCTCGCATCCCTCCAAGGGAGGGCAAACGAGTTCTCTCTCCAAGGTTCCTTCCGGCTCTAACGGGCTTTATTTCTTGCCGTGCAATCATGGTAGTGGTTTGTGTCCAACCAGTTCCATCCTTTGACTTTCTTACTCTGAAACGCTGGGGCATGCTTAGAGCAGGGACTTGCAGGACGATAAAGGGGGGAAGATGCGGCATTATCACAGACTGGGAGGGGAAGGGAGACCCTCTTCCCGAACCACTTGTGTACCAAATCAGATTCAGAGGGTAAGGAGAGAATAACCCATAGAAGGAAACCATCTCCTCCTCTTGTTGCCATGCCTTCGTTTTGGTTGTCCCTGATGCTTGGGATTCCTCACTTCCTCCCCTCCACCTGCTTAGTTCCTATCCTTTAAAGGTGACTGAACTCAAATGCCACCCCCTCCAAGAAGCCTTCCCTGATCCCTCCTCTTGGTAGCTCCCCCCCCCCCAGACTTCACATACCACTTTGTCTTGCATCTCATTAACTCCCACTTCACATATCACTTGGACATCAAACCCTACCGGACGGTAACCCTGGGGCAGGTTGGGATCGCGCCTTAGCTAAGCTTTGTGTCTCACACATGGCTGCACACAGTGGGCACTGCCATGACCCTAATGAGTAGTACCTGGTTTTCATGGTTCTGATCCATTTGTCCACCAGCTCTGCACTGAAGTAGTCTTCGATGGCAAGATAATCCTCCTTTTTGTCCACGAGGACCACCAGCATGCTGGCATTCCCCCGGTACGGCAGCCTGAGGACGTGGCAACGCAAGTTCCTATCAAAGGTTGAAGCAAACTTGTCGGACCTATACATCATGGGCACCTTCGTGGTGCTGTATTTATCCAGGTGGAAGGTTTCAACTTCAGTAAACACCGGATCAAACGCAGAGAGCCATTTGCCTAAGAAGGCAAAGAAAGCAAGAAAAACAGTGGGTTGAGAAAAGGGCTGCCAAAGCCAAATATTTTTCACAACGAAATGACCAAAAGGGAGGGTCCCTGGTCCTTTATCATCCATATTAGGAAGCTATTCTAATTCCACACAAGATGGACTTCCACAGCAGAAGGAGAGAACCTTTCCTGATTAGGAAGAAAACAATCATGAAGCACCTCCTGTGTGCCAGGCACTGCACAAATAGGGGAGCCTCACCACAGCCCTGGCGGCTAGATGCAGTTTGTCCCCATTTTTACAATTGAGGCACCGTAGAGTAGGGCAAGTGGCTTGCCCAGGGGCACGAGCCAGCAAGTGTCTGGGGACCAGATTTGAACTCGGGTCTTCCAGACTCGAGGCCCCAGTGCTTCACGTACTGGGCTACATACACAACTGCCTCTATCAAACCAAGCAAATAAAAATCCAGAGGCCAGGACACTGCTCTCTTCTTCTACTTCTTAGATGAAAAAGCCTACCGCTTTGCAGGTTTTATCAAAGGCCCCAGCAAGAGCTGTCTAGAGAGATGTTAGGTTGTGTTGTAAAAGCAGGACCTTAGAAGGCGGAGGACCCGATGCCCAGCTCTCCCCCCATTAGCTCTATGATCACAGACAATAACTTCACCTCCATCTACTCCCCATCTGTAAAAGAAAGGATAATACTTGTGCTACCTGCCTCACAGGGTGCTTGTGAGAAGAGTTAGTGGGGTAAAATTCAAGACAAATGGGAGTTACTATTTTATGAAATTCCAGGAAAAAAGGGCCGGCTACCAGAGCTTTTGTAAACGCCAGCCGTTGCTGTCTTCCTATTGCTCATGCATGCTCCAGCTGTACAATCTAGAGCCGCAGACTGTCATAGTTAAATATCCATTATTGAATGTCCACTTAGGGAAGGCTGGTTAGTATTTAGGGCCTTTGATTCTTCCCTCTCTGTCTTTTGAGGCCACCCCTCAGCCTCTACCAGAGGCATCCAGAAAGTTTTATTTCTTTTAAGAGACAAAATATTGGAAGACTTTAGGAGGGGAGACAGGGAACAGTCATGACATCCTGGAAAGAGTATTGGCTCTGGAGTCTGACATGGTTCCGAGTCTATTCACCATCTGTAAGACCTTAGGCAAGCCACTGAACTGAGGCTCAGTTTCTTCTTCAGTAAATCGAATATCATTTTCATTACCTACAAATGTAGGCGAGGAAAATACTTTGCAGACTGCAGGGTACTACAGACGTTAGTTTCCTAGCAACTCAATGCCCTAAACACAGCAGATACTTAATAAGGTCTTGCAAAATTGAACTGACATATACATTATTGGCAAAAATCAGGCCAAGAAATCCCTGGGTGTTTCATTTTATCCACGCCCTCCCTTTTTCCAGGGATTTAATTCCTACTTGGGCTTTCTAGGAGGGTTAATATTTTTCACTCATTTAACCCTCTTCCCCAAAGGATGGTCATATTCGTTCTGGAGCAAAGGGTTTCTTCATTGACAAATACCTACAAAACTAAGAATTAATCTCATAAAACAGCAAGAGGTATTACTATAATATATGCAAAGAACATAATCTCCTGGTTCTGTGACTTGGCTAACTGATCAACTATAGTGCTAATGTTCTAGCACTGTTTGGGAGTGCCTTTTCTCAGTGCCTTCCTTTGCCTCTCCTTTTAAACTCAGTGAGACAGGATTGGCTGCTAAATCTATATCCAGCCTTCATTGTGGTACACAATTTAGAGCTGACCGAATATGATGAAAAGGAGGAAAAGAAGACAAGAAGAGTATATTTCTTAGGGAGAACGTGCCATTATTAAGTAATAAAAATGCATACCACCAAATAGGATATAATCCGCAAAAATTAATTTTGCTTCAGCATCAAGCTCATCAAAGAGTTTGGGAATTTTCCCCTTGGTCTCTTTGTTCACATAATAATTCATGTAACTCTTGGCCTGCGTAGTATTGTGGAAATTCACAGATATGTACTCCGTGTCGAAATACTGCTTTGACAAATTGAAGAAAGTCTCTTTGACATCAAAATCCTTGTGGATAAAAGCAAAACTCCCTTGTGAGAAAGCCAGCTCCTGGTTTTGGGAGATGCTGTCCTTGAGCTGCTTGAAGAGAAAAGGCAGGAAACTTGTCTGTGTACTGTTCAGGGTCTGCAAATGGAGGCCCTCCATGATCTGGGATCGGGTCTGCCCTCTGGCTGCCAACATTAAAGTCGCCATTGCAAAGGAAAGGCAGAAAGGAGAGAAAACTATATTGCCATCATGTTTCATAGCTATTTTTCGCAACAAGTCGAACCCAAAGTTGGCATTGTTTTCTGAGAGTTTCCACTTATCCAGTGCCGGCCGGGGCTTCTCTTCGGCCGAGGCTGAAGCATCTTTCTTCTGAGGATGTTGTTTGACTCCATCCATTTGCTCGCGGTTGAGGAAAGTGTAGTTTTTCAAAACCTCTGAGTGTGCTGCCATCTTCCGTGGTTCCCAGGCCCTGGCAATTCCTGGTACCATCCAGACTTCCCCAAGGAAGAGGATAAGGCAGATGGCTGCTTTCATGGTAATAGTTTTAGAGGCTAAAAGTATTTCTTAGCAACCAAAATTTAGGTAAAGAGAAAAAAAAAGATATTTTTAATTTTAATTTTAAATATTCTTTTATTA